>NC_133662.1:34612389-34824103 GCF_037893015.1 Macrotis lagotis
GAAAGCATATCCTTTTCCTATGCATACTCGGCCCATTATGGAGATGTAATTAGCAATGTTATTGGCTGGATCTAGACCAGATAATTCTGGCATACCCTGCACTGTTGGCCCTCCTACTGCAGCGATTACTTTTTCAATCCCTTTCACTAATTTTCCTGTCTTATGGTAATATTGTTGTCTCGGATATTCTGCAGCCCTTCTATCTATTAAATCCCAAGTAGTATTGTGACATGATACAAGGTACTCTGTATCATTCTGAAAATTTAATGGTATGTTAACACACTGATGTGTATGACAAGTAGTATAGGGCATGAAACCTGGGTATTTGGCTAGTAAAGTAAGATTATGTGGTAAGACATTGTTACAAAAGTGATGGGCCCTGTTGTGCAAATATTTCTTGGTTTTGTTTATAGGGATATCAATTCATTCGAATCTCCATGTGTATAAATGATATCTTCTAGTGTTAATCTATATACTATCTTTTTGTTGTTTAACAAACAAATCTCCCAACACCATATATCCATCACTGACTTGGGCACACCATGGCACCAGTCCACATATTTTTGTAGTAACATTCCATTGCTCACCAGTCCAAATGCCTCCGGACTTCTTTTGTATACATAATGGGAGGCCTTTTGTTAGTCCTGTGAATACAAATCCTTTGGTGCTCTTTATTAAAGCTTTCTCAAAAGTTATTCCTTCAAACCCTCCTTCTTCATACATTCTAGATAGATTACCATACAACTGAAAAGAAGGCATATCATCTGTCCATGATAAAGCTTTCAACCAGGGTGGAGAAGGTACAAACACCCAACGATGTTCTTCAGCATTAGTTTTCTCAACAGTTATTTGAAAAAGGAGAAACATTTTCAAGAGGGCCAACATTCTTTTCTTTTTGTAGTGATTCTTTCTTCCTCATTTTCCTCTTCTTCGTATCCTCTTGTTCTTCTTGTTCTTCCACTGTTCTGATTCTTTTAATGGGAATACACTGGTCCCCTGCATCTGTGGAAACACAAACATACCCTGGACCCCATATTAATACAGGAAAAGGGCCTGACCATTTATTGTTCAGATCTTTTATCATAACCCTTTTTTGATTGTTTATTGAATTGTCTCTTATGTGTCTAGATCGTAACGTCCTTTTTATGGTCACATAATGTCTCATAGCTGGTGTCAAATTGTCAAATTTCGAAAATTGAAGGTAATTGTATGTATACACAGCCTTATCCAGGTAACCCTGGCATAGAGGACCTCTTCCCCTTTCTTGTTTAGTGAGGATCGCTTTCAGGGTACGATTAGTCCTTTCCACTATGGCCTGTCCAGTAGGGTTATACGGAATACCTGTGATATGTATCACACCCAACTCCCTTAGCCATTCATGAAAAGACCTGGAAGTATAAGCCGGTCCGTTATCAGTTTTTATCTCACAAGGGAGGCCCAATATGGTGAAACAATGAAACAGATGGTTTTTCACATGTCTCAATTGTTCACCACGTTGGACTGTGGCCATTAAGAACCTAGAAAACGTATCAATGGTCATATGGATATTGACACCAGACAAATGAGTGACATCCATTTGCCATATTTCATTAGGGGCTAAACCTCTTGGATCAACACCAGTCGAGGCAGGAGGTGTAAAGGGAATACATCGAGTACATCTTTTTACTATACGACGAGCTTGTTCCATAGTAATGCCATATAAACGAACTAAAGAATGGGAAGACATATGAAATTTAGAGTGTGCTTGTTCAGCTACTTGAACTGAACAAATGAGTGAAGGAAACAATGCAGAATCCATTAGCTTATTCCCTTCAAATAACGGACCAATTCCGTCTGCATGAGATCTAACATGCATAATGTACAATGGATTGGACCGACTCCTGACTATATTTTGCAACTGATTTAACAGACTTCCTATGGAAGATTTGTGATCTATCAAAACGGACTGTTCTATTTTTTGTACTATATTTACAGCATAAGCACTATCAGATATAACGTTGATGGGTTCTGTGTACCTTCTTATAGCCTCAATTATAGCAAATAATTCATTCTTTTGCGTACTGTTATAGGGAGTTGTTAATACAATCATATCGTTGTTTTTCTCATGATATATAGCAGCCCTGTGATCTTTCGTGGCATCAGTGAAAACATTGTTCCCTCTTACTGGGTGTGTTCTAACAACTCTTCTTGGAGGCATGCCCCATTCTTCACACAACTTATGTACAAGAAGGGGTGATTGGGTATTTTTAAATTCTCCCCATTGAGACAATATTGCCCAATAAAAATCATTTTGACACAATTCTTCTATTTGATTCATAGTGTATGGGACAAAGAACAAAGGCTTGGTCCCAAATATCATAGCTGTCCTTTTTGCTGCTTCTAATAATACTCTTCCTACCTTTTCCCATATGTTTGTTAGTGTTCGATCCTCCCTGGGGCCATACACCCATTCCAATATTTTTATATCCTGATGTATATCTGCATAGGGAGATTTGCATCGGATTAGAGTAATAGCAATTGCCTGCTTATCATTTACCCTGTATGTTTTTTTCTGAAGAACATAAAGTTATTATATCTTCACAGGCTCTTCTAGCTTCTTCTGTCCATTCCCTAACTGAAGTTAAATTAGAATCCCCTCTCAATATATCATATAGGGGTCTCATTAAAGATGAAGGTATAGGAGTCCATGCCCTTATCCATTGTATGGACCCCACTAATTTCTGAAAATCATTCAATGTTTTTATTTTACTATAGTCAATTTGTACAGGTTTCTGTGATATATAATGATCAGAAACTGTAAATCCTAAATAAGAATACGGAACCTGAGTCTGTACCTTATTCCTTGCTATAGTTAATCCAAATTTTTCCAGTTCATGAACAATACAGTCACTTAACAGTTTTAATTTTTCTTGACTTTTGTGTGCAACTAAAATATCATCCATATAATGACATATGTAAGCCTCAGGCCATGTTTGCCTAGGTTTTTTTCAAGGCTTGATCCACATACCATTGACATAAAGTAGGACTATTAGCCATGCCCTGAGGAAGAACTTTCCATTGATATTTCTGCATTGGTGCTTTGAAATTAATTTGTGGTACAGAAAATGCAAATCTTTCTTTGTCTTGTTCATGTAATGGAATGCTATAAAAACAGTCTTGTATATCAATAATCCAAATTAAGTAACCTTCTGGAATAGCATTAGGTGATGGTAAACCTGGCTGTAAGGTTCCTAAAGGATGCATAACAGCATTAATTCCCCTTAAGTCTGTCAACATTCTCCATTTTCCTGACTTTTTCTTTATTACAAAAATCGGAGAGTTCCATGGGGAAAAAGTAGGTTCAATGTGTCCCAATACTAATTGCTCTTTTACCAGATTTTGTAATGCAAGAAGCTTTTCATGAGTCAGGGGCCATTGTTCCTTCCATATAGGTTTGTCATTAATCCATCTCAAAGGTGGACAGGTTAAGTTACAGCTTCTTGCAACAACAATGGCCCCTGTTAAAAAGACTCATTGGTTAATCTTAAATGCCAATGCTTCATAATGTCTCTGCCCCATAAATTCATGGTCAATCCCGATACTATCAATGGTTTAAGTGTTCCCTTCTTATTGTCCATATTCCACTCTATCCATTCAGCAGCTTGTAAAGCTGATTGCATACCTCCTATACCCACTACTTGTGCACCAGCAGATTCTGTGGGCCACCCTTTTGGCCATAAATCTAAAGCTATTACTGTCCGGTCAGCTCCCGTTTCTAACAAACCTTGAAAAGGTTTCCCATTCAATTTGATTGTTAACATTGGACGTCCCAATGTAATGTCCTGCACTAAGCCCACCTGTATATTTTCTGTTTCTTCACGGATAGGTACTGCAATAGCTAAAGGCAACATATTAGTAATAAAGGCAGGAACATCATGAGGATTAGTAAGGACAAGATAAGTAGCTCCTTTTGGTAAAATAATGGGATGAATAATACAAGGAACATATTCTATGGAAGATAAAATCAAAGCAGTGAAGGGTAGGGGAGCTATTTGTATATTAGCTGTGATAAACGGAGGAATTTGTACCTTGTTTATGCTGTATAAGGGTTGAATGTCTCTTTCTGTGCTGTGAGATGTTTGTATTCACTCTCCAGTGTCTGTACTGGGTAGGTCTGAGATACATATTGGGTAGGGGCCCGCTAGGGGCCCCTCACCCCGTTTCCCTGCTTCTTATTGGAACAACACTGTTTGGCATAATGTCCATGTTTTCCACATTTAAAACAAGTAATCATAGGTTTGTTTCCTTTCTTACAATCCTTTTTTAGATGCCCTAATCCTCCACACCCATAACATCTCTTAGCTTCCTGTTGTTTGGAAGTCATAGATCCTGCTAACAATTCAGCCCTATATACCTCTGAACCCACCCTTTCACATCTATTCAACATTTCTTCTATCCCTGCCAAAGATGGCAATCCAAGCATAGCCTTTTTGCAATCATAATTAGCATTTTCCCTCAGCATAAGTTTTAAAATAGTTTCAGCTCCCTCAACAGGCCCCATACACCTGGCCACAGCTTCTTGCATTCGAGCAACAAAATCAGGGAATAACTCTTTTGGGCCTTGCTTAACTTGTGCCAATGTTTTTCTGTCTCCTTGCTCTGAAATTAATTTGCCCCATGCCCTTTTTGCACAATCAGAAATTAGCACATATTCAGCGGGACCGTAATTTAACTGTGCCTCTGTTGTTTCATACTGTCCCTGTCCAGCCAGAGAAGCAAAAAGCTTGTGCTATACCTTCTGGATCATTTCCCAATCTTACAGCTTCTACTTTAGCACTTTCCGCAAATTCCGCCCTCCATACGACTGCTTGTCCTGCTGTTAAGCAAGCTCTAGCTAAAAGTTTCCAATCATTAGGACATAATATGAAGGTTTGAGCTAATTGATCCAACTGAGCCAATACGAAAGGAGCTGTAGGACCATATTGGGTCACTGCAGCCTTTAAGTCCTTAATGTGCTTCCATGGTATGGGTGTATGAGCTCTCCTAACTTGCCCCGGGACATTAGGATCCGGTACGTCAGTGACTGGATACACATTCCATCCTGTCAAATCTTCTCCTTTTTCCAAAGTTAAACTTAAAGCCTTTTCTAATGCTGATTCAGCTTTATCTTTGTCTTTTATTAAGTTTTTTAAGTGCCCTGTATTTCCAGTTTCCTTAGTGGTCTTAGAGACACACAGATCATAATCCGGACAGGATGGATAACGGGGTGTTAAAGAAAAAGGAGGAGGAGGAAACCAACAATCTTTCCCCTCTTCAAATGCCACAGCTTTATTTTCAATTCGACTTTCTGCAGCAGACTGCCCTTTCAGCTGCTCAGAGCCACTGAAGGCATTCTTTACTATGGAAAATATACTGAAATCTAATTCTTTTAAATATGACGGACATTCTTGTTCATATGCTGTCATCTGTTCTCCTATTACCTGCCATTTTTCTTTTGTTATTTCTATATTCTGGGCCCATGGTGATATAGTCTGTATTTTTTCAATGAATGTCCATAAATCTTTTAGTTGTATAGTAATCCCTTGTTTCTTGATAATTTTGTATAACTGTCTGGCCCAAATTTCACTTTCCTCTGGCTTAACCATGGGTACTGTATTCCCCATCTTCCCCGCCTACTCAAGTAGCAAAGGTACTTTCACTATCTTCTTGTCCAACTGACAAGGTCCCGGTTCTCTTTCCTGCCCTTACCTTTAGCCCCACGTTGGACGCCAATTCTGTTGCGGTCCACTCTGGGCAGCCGGGTCTCAGTTTATTTCACACAACTCTTCGGGGAGCTCCGCCGGACATGTCCCGCATGTTCAATAATGAAAGTCAGCCAGTGAGAGATAAGCAAGGAATTTATTGCAGGTATATGCTACATCTCTGACTCACATAAGCCTAGTCCCCTTGTATCAGCATCCCTCATCTCCAGGCCTGTGGAAGTGTAAAGGGCTTGCCACAAAAGGTCTGTATCCTGGAAAAATGTGGAATCTTTAACAAGATAAAGATGAAAGGTAGAGAGATAAGTACCAGAACTCCTTCCTGGGACAGTTGAACAATATGAGGATGAAAGGCAGAGGGATAAGGACAAAAGGTCCTTCCTGAGAATATTCAACAAGATAAGGATGAAAGGCAGGAGAACAAAGAGAGAGAAGGGCCAGAGCTCCTTCCTGAGTTCAGAGCACTCTGGTATGGACCTTCCTGTTGACCCAGGTCTCAATGACTCTCAGGATGAACGCCTCATGGCCACATACTCTATCTATTATCCCCTTACATCCACCACACCACTTAGTTGCCCCATGAAGCTGTCCTTTAAAAATATTTTGACAACTGAATTTCAGCATAATTGATTTTCTTTGTAATTCTATGTTTTTATTTTATTTTATACATTTACAGAAGGTACCATTACACAAAAAAGGAACACCTGCAGAGTGGAATGTTACATCCTTTGTTCCAGACTGTATGTCTTTTCTCATCAGTCTTTTGCTGTTCAGTTGTTTCAAACATGTCTAACTCTTTATGACATCTTGGTGTGTTTTTTATGGATGGGGATGGGAAAAACCTCCTTGGTGTTATCTTGGCAAAGATAATGAAATAGCTTGCCATTTCCTTCTCCAGTTCATTTTCCAGATGAGGAAACTGAAGCAGACAGGGCTAAGTGACATATCCAATGTCACACAGCTAGTAAGTATCTGAAGCTGGATTTGAACTCATGAAGAAGAGTCTTCTTAACTTCAGGTCAGGCATTCTATCCACTCTATCACTTAATTCCTATAAACAAAGCTCAGAATTAGCTTTTCTTTTTTGATCATCAGGTTCTTCTTTTGATGCCTATGTAGCTTACAGGCAACTAAAACCCGAATCTTTTTCACAGGAGCTATTCTATCATATGACCATGGCTCTACTCTCCTTCATTTGTAGAGTTAATATTATGAACCCAGAAGAACTTTATATTTCTTCCTTGCTGATGATAGTGTTAGGATTCAAAATTTCTTGATGAGCAAGGACACTAAGTCAAATTAAATAGATGAAATGTAATAGAAATGAAAGCAAAGCCTAATACAGAACCAGTTTTCCCTGGCTCCTCACTAAGTCAGATTCCTTTGATGGGGAAGGGAAAAGAGAGTCACTCATCCAGAAGAATGAAAAATAGTTACCAAAGGAGACCTTGAGGCATAGATCCCATCTCACAGTGACCATCCTGACTTATTTCTTGCCATTGGTACTGGCATCACTGGTAATGATGTTTGTCATCTATGGCAATATGTCATACTCTAGAAACAAGTCATCCCTGAAAATCAGCTAGTCATGGTCTAATGAGACCAAGACACATTGCAGCAAAATAGAGGTTTGGGAAAACCATGGTAATGGTGATGATAGTGAACAGTTGCCATCTGCTAGCTGCCCTATCATCTCTACTTCATTCTTGGCACCATCCATCAGGACATCTATTGCCACAAGTTTACCCAGCAGGTCTACCTGGTCCTCTTCTGGTTCACCATGAGTTCTACCATGTACAACAGGTGCCTCAGCCAAAAGTTTCACTGTGGCTTCTGACTTGCCTTTTGCTGCTGCCCCTGGGCCACTCTATCTGATAAAGACAAGATAAAACTCTTCCAGTTCTTGCTGACCATCTATAAAAAAACACAATAAGATATCATTCTCTGTCTGAAAAGCATCTTTCCCAGAATTATTCCAGTTGGTCCAACCTACTGAGAAATTTTGGAATCCCAATATCATTTTCTAATATTCTGGTTCCATGTCACTTAATAGATTTGATAAGCATGTCATCTATGCATTTATTGAGACAGTTGATTTAAAATGTTGAATAATTAGCTGCTAACTTACTTTCTTTGTTTCTTTATGGGGTTCTTGTTCTATATTTTCTTTTACAACATAACTAATATGTAAATGTTTTGTATGACCACACATGTTTAACCCATATCACAATTGCATGCCTTTTCAATTAGAAGGATGCAAAGGGAGAGAAGAAGAGAATTTGGAACTCAAAAGTTTTAAAAATGAATGTTAAAAATTATTTTATATGTATTAGAAGATAATTGGAGAAAACTAAATAAATGAATTTTTTAATTGAGCCAAATGAAGGATATCTGGTATAACCTACTCATTTTTTGAAGACACTAAGGCCCAGAAAAGGCAAGTGACTTGCCACAGATCACACACATACTAAATTACAGAGATAGGATTTGAATCTAAGTTTATCTGACTCTAAAGTAGGAGCAGTTTTCATTATACCATGATGCTTCTCCTCAAAAATAAAATCATCCAAAAATGATCTTCTCAAGGTCAAGCATCTATAGCTAATGAACAACTTAGCAGAAAAAAATATCTGGGATTCTCAGCGGATTACAAAGTCAACAGTGTACTATAGCAACCATCAAAGCTAATATATTCACATTAGAAGAAATACCATCAAGAAAAGGGAATATCATATTCCCATTGTACTTTTCTCTGTCACAACACATCTAAAATCTTGTTTTCAGTTCTGGACAGTGATTTATGGAAAGACACTGAGAAACTTGGTGTGTGAGTATTCAAAGGACAGTGCGAGTGGGATGAATGGTTCTACATTAATGCCACATAAAGATTATTTGAGCAGCTAGATGGTACCATGTATAGAATGCTGGGCCTGGAATCAGGAAGACTCATTTCCCTAAGTTCAAACTGACCTCAGATACTTCCTAGCTGTGAGACCATGGGCAAGTCACTTATTCTAGTTGGTCTCGGTTTCTCATCTATAAAATAAGCTGGAGAAGGAAATGGCAAATCAATCCAATATCTTTGCTAAAAAAATTCCCAAAGGAATCACTAAGAGTCAGACATGACTGAAATGACTGAATAGTAATAATAATAATAATAATAACAAAGATTGTTTAAAGAAAATGAGAATATTTAAACTAGAGAAGAGAATATTTGGAAGGAAAATGCTGGCTATCTTCAGATATTTACAGGACTTTCAATGGGGATAAATGTGTTTTACTTGACCCTAGAAGCTGAACTAGAAGCATAAGTGCAAACTTAGATTTGATACAAGAAAAAATGTCCAACAATTAGAGTTAATAACCAAAAGTGAAATGGGAAACGTTAAGAAGTAGTTGATTCTAATGATCAACTGCAGAAAGGCAGAAATAATGAATATATCTTTCTCAGATCACAATGCAATCAAAGTCATATGCAATACTGGGCCAAGGAGATATAGACCCAGAACAAATTGGAAACTGAATAACTTCATTTTAAAAAATGAGTGGACCAAAAAAACAAATTATAGAAAGAACTAACCATTTTATCCTAGATAATGATAATAATGAAACAACATACCAAAACTTATGGGATTCATTCAAAGCGACTCTCAGGGGATATATTATAGCTCTAAATGCTTACATGAATAAATTGGAGAAAGAGGAAATCAATGAACTAAATATGCAACTAAAAAAATTAGAGAAGGAACAAGTCAAAAATCCCCAATTAAATACCAAATTAGAAATTCTAAAAATTAAAGGAGAAATCAATAAAAGCAAAAGCAAAAAAACTATTGAATTAATAAACAAAACCAAAAGTTGGTATTATGAAAAAACCAATAAAATTGATAAACCTCTGGCCAATTTGATTTTATAAAAAAGAAAGAAGAAAACCAAATTGCTAGTATCATAAATGAAAAAGGTGAACTCACCACCAATGAGGAGGAAATTAAAGTAATAGTTCAAAATTATTGTGCCCAACTCTATGCCAATAAATTTAGTAATCTAAATGAAATGGATGAATATTTACAAAAATATAAGTTGTCCAGGTTAAATGAAGAAGAGATTAAATACCTAAACGACCCTATCTCAGAAAAAGAAATTCAACAAGCCATTACTGAACTCCCTAAAAAAAAAAAATCTCCAGGCCCTGATGGATTCACAAGTGAATTCTACCAAACATTTAAGGAACAATTGGTTCCAATTCTATATAAACTCTTTGGAAAAATAGGGAAAGACGGAACTCTGCCTCTCTCTCTATGAAACCAATATGGTGCTGTTACCTAAACAAGGAAGAGTTAAAACAGAGAAAGAAAATTATAGACCTATTTGCCTGATGAATATAGATGCAAAAATCTTAAATAAAATCTTAGCAAAATGATTACAACAAGTTATCACTAGGATAGTACATTATGATCAAGTAGGATTTATTCCAGGAATGCAGGGTTGGTTCAATATTAAGAAAACTGTTAGTATACTCAATTATATCAACAACAAACCTATCAGAAATCATATGATCATATCAATAGATGCTGAAAAAGCCTTTGACAAAATACAGCATCCATTTCTATTAAAAAACACTAGAGAGTGTAGGAATAAATGGACTGTTCCTTAAAATAATTAGCAGTATCTCTCTGAAACCGTCAACAAGCATTATATTCAATGGGGAGAGGCTAGAGGCATTCCCAATAAGATCAGGGGTGAAACAAGGGTGCCCATTATCACCACTACTATTCAATATTGTATTGGAAATGTTAGCATCAGCAATTAGAAAAGAAAAAGAAATTGAAGGAATTAGAATTGGGAAGGAAGAGACAAAACTCTCACTCTTTGCAGATGACATGATGGTCTACCTAGAAAATCCAAAGAAATCATGCAAAAAGCTACTGGAAACAATTAGCAATTTTAGCAAAGTTGCAGGTTATAAAATAAACCCTCATAAATTCTCAACTTTTCTATACATGCCTAACAAGATACAGCAGGAAGAGCTAGAAAGAGAAATCCCATTCAAAGTAACCTCAGACAATATAAAATACTTGGGAGCCTATTTGCCAAGACAGACTGAGAATCTTTTTGAAAATAATTATAAAACACTTCTCACACAAATTAAATCAGATTTAAATAACTGGGCAAGTATCAACTGCTCATGGATAAGTAGAGCTAATATAATAAAAATGACAATTCTACCGAAACTAAACTATCTGTTTAGTTCCCTACCAATCAAAATTCCAAAAAAAAATACTTTAATAAGTTAGAAAAAATTGTAATTAAATTCATATGGAGAAATGAAAAGTCAAGAATTGCCAGGAGCTTAATGGAAAAAAGTACAAAAGAAGGTGGCTTAGCCCTACCTGATCTAAAATTATATTATAAAACATCAGTCATCAAAACTGTTTGGTATTGGCTCAGAAATAGAGTAGTGGACCAGTGGAATAGACTAGGTGTAAAAGCAGGAAATGATTATAGTAATCTGCTGTTTGATAAACCCAGAGTCCAGCCATTGGGATAAAAACTCCCTCTTTGATAAAAACTGCTGGGATAATTGGAAGTTAGTATGGAAGAAACTTAGATTAGACTAACACCTCACACCCTTTACCAAGATAAGATCCAAATGGTTACAGGACTTAGACATAAAAAACAAATTAGAAGCAAATTAGAAGATCAAGGACTAGTTTACCTGTCAGATCTATGGAAAGGGGAGCAGTTTATGACTAAGGAAGAGTTGGAGAACATCACCAAAAACCATTTAGATGATTTCAATTACATTAAATTAAAAAGCTTTTGCACAGATAAAACCACTGTAAGAAAGATCAAAAGAAATGTAGTAAATTGGGAAACAATTTTTACAACTAATGATTCTGACAAAGGACTCATTTCTAAAATATACAGAGAACTGAGCCATATTTTTAAAACAAAAAGCCATTCCCCAATTGACAAATGGCCAAAGGATATGCAAAGGCAATTTACAGATGAGGAGATCAAAGCAATCCATAGCCATATGAAAAAATGCTCTAAATCATTAATTATTAGAGAAATGCAAATTAAAGCTTCTCTGGGATACCACTTCATACCTCTCAGATTGGCCAATATGACCAGAAAGGATAATGATCATTGTTGGAAGGCTTGTGGGAAATCTAGGACACTATTACACTGTTGGTGGAGCTGTGAACTCATCCAACCCTTCTGGAGAGCTATTTGGAACTATGCCCAAAGGGCAACAAAAATGTGCATACCCTTTGACCCAGCAATCCTGACGAGATGATGAAAAAGGGTAAAAACATTACTTGTACAAAAATATTTATAGCAGCCCTGTTTGTGGTGGCAAAGAATTGGAAATCAAGTAAATGTCCTTCAATTGGGGAATGGCTTAGCAAACTGTGGTATATGTATATCATGGAACACTATTGTTCTATTAGAAACTAGGAGGGACGGAATTTCAGGGAAGCCTGGAGGGATTTGCATGAACTGATACTGGGTGAAATGAGCAGAACCAGAAAAACACTGTATACCCTAACAAGCAACATGGGAGTGATGATCAACCTTGAAGGACTCACTCATCCCATCAGTGCAACAATTGGGAGCAATTTTGGGCTGTCTTCAAAGGAGAGTGCCATCTGTATCCAGATAAGGAGCTGTGGAGTTTGAACAAAGTTCAAGGACTATTCCCCTTAATTTAGAAAAACACAGATATCTCATTGTCTGATCTTGTTACCTCTTAGACTTCTTGTCTCTTCTCTAAGGATATGATTTCTCTCTCATCACACCCAATTTGGATCAAGGTACAACATGGAAACAAAGTAAAGACTGACAGATTGCTTTCCATGGAGGGGTGGAGGGAGGGAAGTAAGATTGGGGGGAAATTGTAAAACTCAAATAATATCTTTAATAAAAATTAATTTTTAAAAAGTAGTTGATTTTCCTCCAGGGAAAGCCTTTTTTTATAAATCTGAATAATTATTCATCAGATTTATTATAGAGGGATTTTTTTTTTTACTAGGGACCGCAATAGATGAAACTCTGACATGTGGTAGAATTTTATAAATTTTATCTTATTCCAGTTGAGACCAACCTATTGAGAAATTTTGGAATCCCAATATCATTTTCTAATATTCTGGTTCCATGTCACTTACAGATTTGATAAGCATGTCATCTATGCATTTATCAAGACAGTTGATTTAAAATGTTGAATAGTTAGCTGCTAAGAATTTGAAATTGAGGGGATGCCCATTAATTGAAGAATGCCTAGTCAAGTTGTGGTATATGATTGTAATAAAATATTATTGTGCTGTAAGAAATGACAAGTGGATGATTTCAGAAAAATTGCACTGATGCAGAATGAAGTGAGCAGAACCGGGGAAAACATTATACCCAGTAATAGCAACATGTATGATAAACAACTGTGAATGACTTAGTTATTCATAGCAATACAATGATCCAAGACAATGCCAAAGGATTCATGATGAAAAATAGTATCCATCTCCAGAAAAAGAACTGATGGCATCTGAATACAGATTGATGCATACTATTTTTCATTTTACTTCTTTCTTTTCATTTTGTTCAAGCCTCCTCAAAGTGATTAATATAGAAATGTTTTATATGATTGTACATGTATAATCTATGTCAGATTATCTATCATCTCAGGGGAAAGTGGGGAAAGGAAGGGAGAGAGTAATAAAATTTGTAACTCAAAACTTTAAAGAAAAAAAGAAGTTGGGCACAGCTAGGTGGTGCAAAGGATAGAGCGCCAGCCCCAGAGTCAGGAGGAAATAAAGAATAAAATTAAATATTAATATTAAAATTTATTTTTACATGTAATTGGGGGAAAAATAAAACATTTTTTAAAAAGTTGAATGGCACAGGACCAAGAGCAAATCTCTAGAGCATTCAACTAGAGCAGGAATTCACAAATTATTTCATAGGGGCCATGAGGTTAAAAATACCTTCATAATAATACTGACATTTTAATTTCTTTTTTTTTTTAGTTTTTTGCAAGGCAATGGGGTTAAAGTGGCTTGCCCAAGGCCACACAGCCAGGTAATTATTAAGTGTCTGAGGCCGGATTTGAACTCAGGTACTCCTGACTCCAGGGCTGGTGCTCTGTCCACTGCACCATCTAGCCACCCCCTGACATTTTAATTTCTAATACAACAATTACCTATAGATACAGCTCATATAAACAGAGAGAGGTTCTTTGAGAGGTGGGGTCCACAGTAATTTTCAAGATTGTAAAGAGACACTGATCCTTAAAAATTTTAGAATTACTGCATTAGAGAACTCTAAAGTTGATATCATTCCATCAGTGACCACTCCTTGTTCTAAATCTACCTCTTAAACCACAAATATGACTTGGGAGACTGTCAAATACTATGCAAAAATAGAAGCATTTTAAGTCTTCAGCATTTCTTAGTTTTACCAGTTGCATTTTATTTGTCTTTTTTCTATTCAGATCTGCAATTTCATTGCTATATGGATCTCTCAATGAGGAAATGCTCTTTATCCATTTAGATCAACAGTTGTTTTGCAATTTTTTATTTTACAGTTGTGTGGAGCACAGAAATATTAAGCACCTTACCAAAGCTCACACAGCCAGTGTATATACCATAGAAAAGACTTTAATTTAAGATGTTCTGACCCTAGCCTCATATCTACTACCTCATACTATCTCACTTCTGGTGTAGTTGATGTGTCAAAAGGAAAATGAGATTAGTCTACCATGACCTGTTTGTTTTGAAGATAAGTAATTTATGTGATCAATCTTTAAATAACCTTTTTTTCTATTCAAAACATTCACTAGCTATTCCTTTAAATAATGTGTTTTAGAACTTTGTCAGAAATGGAAATCAAGTTTGGTAGTCTTTACATTTCATTTTCCGTCCTCTTACCTTTCCTCAATATTTAAAAATTAATTGGCCTTTCTCCAGTCTTGTGTTAACTCTCCTATTTTCTAAGATCTTTCAAAGATCATCAGTGGCTTAGCAATCACACCTGAGAATTTTTTCAGTTCTCTAGGACAAGAGTTTTCAAACTCTTTTTGTTCTTAGGACCCTAACAATCTTAAAAATTATTTTGAGGAACCCCCCTCAAAAAACCTCTTATTTATATGAGTTATACTTACTGATAATTACTATATTAGAAATTAAAACATCTTAATATAATTATGAAAATAGTGTTGACCTTTGCAGACCTCCTGTAAAGGTCTCAGAGACCCCCAGGGCCACATGGACCACCACACTTGGAAATAAATGTCGTAAGATATAATTCATCTGAACTTGTCATTGACAGTATCTAGTATCTAGTAGTATCTAGATAAAAATCTATCTCTTATTCATCTTTTATTTCTACTCTGTGCTAATCATTTCTGTTTATCCTTCCAAAAATCAATATCTTTAGAAAGGAAAACAGATTCAAAACAAATGATTAGTTGCACCTTAGTGCTATTATAAGATATCAACTATGAAAACCAAAAAAAAAAAAAACTGCAGTCGATGCAAAGACAATCACAATTCCAGACAACTACTGATGAATCCTACTAACAGTTACCCACTACCACTCAGAGAGTGGACTCAGCATGCAGAATGAGGCATATATATACATTTATGCATGCATATTGTATGTATATATATACATATGTATCCTGACAATGAAATATATATGTAAAGACAATATGCATACATACATGCATGTATTTATCTAGAAGTGTATATGCCTATTAAAACTATATACTTACATATATATAAATGTGTGTATTAATGCATAATACAGGAATTACTTTGCTTGATTATGCATATTTATTATCAGATTTTGTTTTCCTTCTTTTTTCAGTGAAGGAGGAAAATGGGAGAGAAAGAAAATATTTGTTATTTGCAAAAAAAAATTTCTTAACTCATTAGTTATGTATCTAAGCAATGGTTCTTTCTGGGGGAAAGAGTTCCCTCTTACCTCCAACATAGCCAAAAAAATGGGGATTTTTACCCTTAATATTCATAACTAGTCATTTTATTCTTGACTTTGTCATCTTGATACAGTTCTTTGAGAATCCTGCTATTCATCTATACATTTCTTTTAAAAATGTGTGTCAGTGAATTCCCATACTCTTTAAGTATGGGGAATTCCTAGCTAATTGGAATTATTTCTGCTTCTATCAACAGAATTTCATACCTGAGAGCTTCTCAAGCCTCATGGACCAACCCCTTACATCCTGAAGTTTTCAACTAAAATATCATCCAAAATCTCACTTTGAATCAGAGGTCATAACCTTTTTTTTGGCAGTCTAGTATAGTCTATGAATTCCTTGTCAGAGGAATGTTTTAAGTGGATAAAATGAAATATATAAGCTTATAAGGGGAAATAAACATTAGTGAAAATATTTTGTTTCTATCCAAATTCATAGATGATCTAAAATTCATCTACAGCCCCTAGGGAAGGGTTAAAATGTTAAAAGGCTAAACCCTTGCTTAAATGAATTTTATATTCTTTACAACCATTTCCACTAGTAAACATTCATTCTCCACTCCTATTCTGATTCACAGGACCAGGAGGAAGGTTAAGCATACTCCTCTCCCCTTACTACTTTTAGATCATTTCTCTAACACCATCCTTCAAGGATCTGTCTTGCAAATCATGAAATCTCCTTGTATCACTCTCAACCCATTCTTCTTCTGTCATTCATCAATTTCCAGATTTCCTCATGTCTATGTTTATTTAGTTTTAAAATTTGCTTTGGTAGGACTACTATAAAATAGGAGATGGAAATTAATTCCATACAGAGAACTGATGGAATAGTTTAGGATATTCGATCTGATAGGGTTTTGATTTTATGGTTATAGAATTACAATTTCAACTTAGGTTTTCCTAACTATATATTCAGTACTCTATCCATCACATTATTTTTCCCTCATTGTTTAAAAATTACACCAAAATGAAGATCTAAAATTTTGAAATTCTATTTTGTGATCAGAATCTCCTATCCTTGTTTTTCCACTTTCTCATTCACACTTAATTTACTCTTGGCCATTCCCTGTCCCATTCTCTTGTCCTACCAGCTTAATAGTTCACTTGATGCTATCCTAGAATTCTTCTGGTCCATACAACTATCCATTGTTCTCATTATGACAATCCTCATTACTGTTGTAATCCCCAAAGTCTGCTGATACAGGACTCTCCTCATTGATGGATGTTTGAACTGTCAAACATAAGGGAAAGGGCAGAGTTGGCAAAGCTCACCACCAAAGCCTATAGGATATTTCAAACCAAATGTTCCAGAAACAGCAAATTCATCCTTCCTTCCATTTCCTCCCCTCTTCCAAGCTTCCCTATGTCTATCACTATCACCAATTTCCCAGATTCACAGCCTCCTTGACTTCTCCCTGTCCCTCACCCTATTTCCAACTGTACCTCTATAACATCTTTTGTACTTGACCCTTTCTTTCTACTCTCAGAATAGATCTCCAGCCTTCTTCAGTTTTATTTTTTTAATTCATACCTTCTGTGAGTTGCTGTAGGCTTTGAATGACTTTATGCTTCAAAAGGAAAGATGAAAGAGGTCAGTCCTACTTCAGGTTACTGAAAGAAGAATGGAAAGGCACCAAGCTGGCAGTTTTCATCCTGTCCCTATCCCCAGATTTCTAGACTAAAGATTTTGAGGAACTTCCTCTTCATTGAGATCTAGGATTTTTTCTCTCTTTGTTGAGCTGAGTTATCTTACTCCCAATGGGAAAACCCTTTCATTCTATTGTCTGCTCTGTGTGTGTATGTGTATCCTCTCATGTGCATATATTCTCAGATTTCTCATTTGCCACCAATTCATATTTGTGTTTGTATTTAGTTTTCATGGCTAAAGGTTATGTATATTCATTGTGGTACTGGTATTTGATGGGAAGTATGAGAAATGAGAATTTCTTTCTTATATTGAATAAGTAATTATTGTATTAAGACTACGGTTTTTCCCCCCATTTCTACTTCCTCATTCAAAAATTAAACAATGTGGGAAATTTCTCTTGAAGATTTATCCAGGTCAACATCTAATCAGACAGTAAAAGAAATTCTAAAGCTAATGGGAGTATTCCTGCTCATTGTTTTTTCTCAGACAAGTCTGGGGAAAAGTTGATTCTTCCTATTATCAAGTCAGCTGATATAGAAATTGATTTTTCTTTGACCAAGAAAGATTTAAGTGATCTAAGTCCTACACCTCCCCTTTGCCATTCCCCAAGAACATGAACCATTTGAAAGGCATATGAACTGTGATCACACCATCATTAAGGGGCCTTTGGTCTACAAGAGACAGCCAAATGATTTTTCTTTTATTAATAACTTGCTGGCTGTATTAATAAAATGATTAAATTTGCCAGAAACCCTGCCTCATAATTGTCACAGAAGAAAGTCAAACACTTAAAGAAAGGGGGGGGCAGGGAAAGACTGGAAAAATGTATTCTGACTCCCTATGACCTATCCAATGACACTCTTATGCTACATGTAGGGGAACAGCCCTAGGAATACATGAGGCATCATTACACAAGGTTATTAGCAAATATCCAGTTTCTACTCTCTTGTTCCAGGGATTGATGTTGAGCGCTATTAATGAAAATCGTGAAACAACTTATTTTATCCACCACAAATTCTTGGTAAATAATCTCAACTAGGCCCTTGCTGCAATTTAATTCTATTCTACTACCTTTGATTCTCTCATTGCTCAACAGCATTTTATTGTTGTTGCTCAGTCTTTTCAGTCGCGTCCTATTCTTTAAGACACTATTTGGGGGTTTTCTTGGGAAAGAGGCTGGAGTGGTCTACCATTTTATTCTCTAGTTCATATTACAGAGGAGGAAGCTAAAGTAAATAGCTTGCCCAGGTCACACAAATAGTAAATGTCTGAAGTCAAATTTGACTTGCCTAGGTCACACAAATAGTAATTGTCTGAGGTCAGGTCCTGCACTCTATCCATTGTGTCACTTGCATTACATTAAGGTCATTTAGTTACCCAGATGGCTCTAGAGGAGAAAATGAGGCTGGTGAGTTTGCACAGTCCTCCTTCACTTAATTCCAATTCACTTGCAAGTCATGGCATCACCTTCTTGATATCATGATCCTTTTGAGAACGAAGGACATACAACAACCTCAACAACAACGCAGTTCCAGATTTTCCTTTAGGTAACTGAGTAATTGCCTAAGGATTCAGTAAGACCTGCATTCAAATACTACCTCACACATGTAAAATGGATAATAACTCCTACCTCAAAGGGTTTTGTGAAGCTTTTTGCAAACCTTAAAGCACAAGATAAATGCAAATTCTTTTTATCTGCCTATTTCTCTCCTCATCCTCATCCTAATCCACAACACCTAGCCCCCTACCTGAGAAAATCAGAAACATGAGTCATTAATTCCCACAGTTCCCCCTCTCTGTTTCTCAAATTTTCACAACATCATCTATCCTCTCTACTTTTTCTTTAGTCACAGAAGTGGTAATATATGGTGGTTATATGTCAAATTGTCTCCTTAGTTCAGTTCCTTACAACCTCTTCTAACAAGAGTATAACTAGTAATAATTGAGGAAGCTAAAGTGCTATAACACATAAACAGATTTTGCTGATTGTTACAAAGACTTTGACTCAGTTCCACATTCCTGGCTATTTAGCTATTTCAAATATAGTGAATAGACCAAAGTATAGTGAGAACATTGGAATATTTGATGTCTGCATGAAAACTCTTCTCTATTTAAAACATATCACTAATACAATGCTGAGATTCACTGATAAAAATTTAGCATTTTCCAGAGAGATAGTGTTAAAGTCTTAAATTCATTATGTCTCCTGAAAAGTTGACTCTAAACATCTTATTGCATATTCAGCAAAGTTTATGTGAGTTTCTTCATTTCAAGGAATCATTCTCCAGTGTTAACTTATCATTTCAACTCTATGAGTATAAAATTCTTAGTTCTCACAAAATTCATCTTGATTTGTTTTTTGTTAAGTGGCTTGCCCAAGGCCACACAGCTAAGTAATTATTAAGTGTTTGAGGCCAGATTTGAACTCAGGTACTCCCGACTCCAGGGCTGGTGCTCTTTCCACCTAGCCACCCAATCTTTATTTTTAATACCAAGAAAATTTAGTTATTGAAGAATCTGAATTTAAATTCAGATATCTCATTGAATCATTAACTAAAGGCAATACTTACTAAGATATGCCAAGTATAAAGATATATGGAAAATTAAACATAAATATTTACAAAAATATAACATTCTCAATGAGCAGAATAGAAAATAGAAAATTTTAAATACCAAATCTCAGAAAAGGAAACAAAACATTCATAAATGAACTTCCCAAAGGAAAAAAAAGCCTTGGGCAGATGCAATTTTTATCAAATATTCAATGAAGTTCTGATATCACACAAACTCTTTGAAAAATAAGAAAGAAATCCTAACAAGTTCAATTTATCATTCAAATATTGTTCTATTACCTAAGCCTGAAAGAACAAAAGCAGAAAAAGAAAACTATCTTTAATGAACTTTTTTGCAAAAAAAAAATTTAATATAATTTTAGTAAAGAAGCTACAGCAACATATCAAAAAAAAAAGATTACACACTATGACCTCATTGGGTTTACACCAAGGAAATAGAACTAAATACCAAGGAAGTGTCATTAAGTTAGAGAATAACTGAACAAAATATGGTATATGAAGGAAATGGAATAATATTGTACCATAAGCAACAATGAAGAGAAATTGTTTCAGAGAAATCTGGGAAGACTTGTATGATCTGATACAAAACAAAGTGAGCATAATCAGAAAATCATATATATATATATAATATTATAAAAACAAACCACTTTGAAAGACTCTGTCAAGGTAATGCTCAAACATGATTCCAGAGAACTAATGATGATGAATGATGCTATGCACTATCTGACAAAAAATGATGGATTAAATATGAAGAATTAAGCACATGTTTTTGGAAGTGACCACCATGAGAGTGTATTTTGATTGACTATCACTCTATATGTATTATGAGAGTTTTGTTTATCTTTTTCTTTTGTAGGATTGGGGGGACATAGGGAGGGGAGTTAGGAGGGAGAGAAAATAAATGTTTGTTGATTGAAAAAAAATAAAATTTAATTTAGAAATAGTAAAATATCAAGATGAAGATTTTGGCCAAATACATTAAGAGGCTTTCTGTAATCCTGAAATTAAAGCTGATAGGAAGACCACATTTTGAGTTATAAACACCCACTTAAATATCTTAACATACACTTTCAGAATTACGAAATAAAGCATAACAGATTTGGAAAGTACCCTAACAAAAACCCACACAATATTAACAAAACACAGAGCCTACAACCCTGAGACATTTGCAAAAAGGTTGGTACTTCCACATTAAAAAAAAGTATGTTGGTAGATATTTTTAAAAAATAAGTCAAAAACTTATAGAAATACTTCTGAGGACTAGTAGTAGCATCAGATGCATGCTTTAGAATTTGGTAAAGTGTAACTGAAAGTGAACTACTGCCAAAATGAAAAGACTAAGATCCCTCAGATTGTGAGCTGAAAGATCGCCTGTTAAGTGAATAAGATTTTCTTCTAAGGAATTATAAAAAAATAAGAATCATACCTGTTGAAAAAGTATGGACAGATGAATCAACAAATTTAAGATTTTTTTAAAGAACAAAAGAAAAAGACAATGAGTATGTTTTACAGCTATTATTGAATAATGCCATATTGCTTTCCAAAAAGATTGAACTAGTTCACAATACTACCAGCATAATTCTTTTCCATGAATCCTTCCAGGGCTGTATTTTTTTAAACTATCTTTGCTTGGGCATTTGTGGAAGGTTAATAAATGGGTATTTATTGATTGTTCTTTTCCAATTTAATACCTATAAGATGTCAGTGTTGTCTAAATTTGCATTCATTTTTAATGAAGGAAGAAAAAGAAAGGAAAGTGAAGAGAAAAAAAGGGAGAGAAGAAAGGAGAGAAGAGAAAGGACCAGAGGGGGAAGGAAGAGGAAGACAGAAGAGGGAAGGAAAGAGAGAAGAGAAGAAAAGGGGAAGGGAAGAGAGAAGAGGAGAAGAAGAGGCAAAGGAAGAGAAAAGAAGGAGGGAAGAGAATGGGAGAGGGGAGGAGTGGGTAGTACAGGATGAGAGAAGAAAGGTTAAAAGTGGAGGGAAGAGGAGAAATTTTTTCATCTGTATTAGTGGAAGGATTGGCCTCAATGATGAGATCGTTGATCCATGGGAATGAATCCCATCACAACCTGGCTTTCACCTCCCTTTCCAGGGTTTTTTAAAATATCACTCTTTTTACACACTCTGTGATCTAATCAAACTGAACTTCTTGCTGTTCTTCACATGACATTTTATCTCCCATCTTCCTGCCTATCTGTCCCTTGTTCCTTCGAGGTTTAAATCAGATTTAATTTTTAAAGTGGAGCCTACAAAAAGATAAGTGATTAAGTCAAAGAAACATGACTAATTAGTGACAGAATGAGGAGCAGGTCTTTTTTCAATAGTTGAAGGAGTTTTCCTAAAGGAAAACAGAGAAATATCAAAGATAAAATTTATGTACTTTAACAACTTGCTCAAGGGTCAATCTCAACGTGTCTTTGTAACTTAGAAGGGAAAAGTCAAGGGTTTAGCAAACACTGGGCCGACAGACATCTCTATGATAACGCAGCACTTAACCTTCAACCCACTGAAAACTATTACTCCTGTAGCAAAAATCAATTGAGTAGCTGGAAATTTAGGTCACACTTCTCCATTTCAAGTTCGTGGAAGGAGCATTTATTTCCCTCCCATAGATCTTACTGTAAGAAGTGGTGATGGTGAGAAATCTGAATGCTTTTCATCTCTTTAACCACATAGGACTGAGCTTTGTCAAACTGAAAGAGCTTTCCCGCTGAATCCCCATTGCGGCTAGAAACTTAGACGCCGTTCTCAAACAGCCTGTTACTGGTGTCTGATGCCCATCACCTTCCATAAGGGACCTATCCGTCTATGGTTCTCAAATTATAACTAACATGATATTGTTATTAACTCCCATTGTCATGGTGATTTAAGATTTGCAACTACTAAATTCAGTTGCCTCCTCCGTAAAGTGAGAGGGTTGGAGTGAGACATTCTAAAGTCCCTTTATAGTTTTCAATCTATTGTCCTATCCCTTCATTTTGCAGATGAGGAAAATGGATCTCAGAGCAGTGAAATGCCTTATAAGATCCTAAGGTAGAATTTGAACCCCAATATTCTTGACTCATATCTATTCTGGAGCAGCTTGGTGGCACACATGGTGGATAGAGTGCAGGATTAGAAGTTAGAAGACTTCAGTTCATCTCCTGCATCCTGCTTATAGTAATTAGCTAGATGGCCCTGGATAAATCATTTAATTTCTCTGAGACTGTTTCCTCATTAGTTAAATAGACATAATAATAGCAAATATGCTCCATAATTGTAGAAAGATCTCAAATATCTGTGTAAACCTGCATAGTACAATGTAAATATTAGCTCTACTAGGCATTGAATAAAGCAAGCTGTTTAACTAGTTAGCCAAAAGGTATCAGGAGAAGAGGCTAGAAGATAATGATGCCTAATTTTTCCTTTTAAGAAGAAGGCAGTCATAATTCCATAATATTCACTTGGTATATTGGCTGGTTTTACTGAATTTTTTTTTCCCTTTTTAAAAATTTTTTGTTCATTTCTTTTAATTCTTTGTTACAAAGGAGGGGGTCACTGGGTTTTGAAGTGGAGAATATATTTTTAAATTAAGGGAATTTTCAAAGATAGTAATTTTTGAACAATCATTCACCTCCCCAATCATTTCTACCATAAACTCTCTGCTATCTGATGTATTATTGAAATGTTTTCTATAGCACAAGTTCTCCTTGATCAGAAAGTGACCCGTGGAAGATGACTAGATTTCAAAGTTGTAAACTACTTCAAAATGCCTTTAGTACAGAAAAAAAATTATTGAAATTATACTTTAAATGATAAAAGAGATTCATTCATTCAACAAGCCTTTATTGAATACCTATATAGTCTTCTGTCCAAAGAAATTGGACTCCTGGCTATTCCACAAACAAAATACTCCAACTCTTAATGCTAAGCATTTCATCAGCCATCCCCCATAACTGAAACACTACCCCTCTTCCATTTCAATCACTGACTTCCCTGATATTAAGTCCCATCTAAAATCCATTCATTTACTGGAAACATACATTCCCCTGCCTTAATCTTTTCCTATTTATCCTGTGTATATTTGTTTTGTAAGAATTTGTCTGCCTGTTGTCTCCCCAATTAGATTGTAAGCTCCTTGAGGGCTGGAACTAACTTTTGACTCCTTTTGTATCATAGTGTCTGGATCTAATAGGAGCATAATAAATGTTTATTGATAAATTGATAGGTACTAAAGACACAAAGACACAAAGCAATCTGTGACTTAATTTTACTGCATTTGTACATGGCTAAAGAAATAAAAAAAAACTTCAATGAGAACAGAAAACAAATAACTATTAGAATTAGAGAGTTTATTGAAGGTAACCCATGAGTTAAGCTGTGAAAGGAGCTGTGGAATTCAAAAGGTAGAATTAAAGCAGATTAGAATTTTTCCACAATATCTTACAAGACATTTATGAAGATAACTCATCATTGTCATATAGATGCCTTTTGGCATAGCTCTATTGAGTGCCACACAAAATAATTCTAATAACTTCTTATTACTTCTAGGATAATTTAAGCTACAAAGCTTAAATTAAAAATTATGATTAGTTTAATGACCACACATTATGCCAAAAGAATAACAATGCAACCTGCTACCCACCCCCTGACAGAGAGGTGATAACCATAAGGTACAAAATGAGATCTCTATTTAGGGACATAGCTAATATGCAAATTTGTTTTATTTGACTCTACATATTTGTTACAAGAGTTTTTTCTTTTTTTTTCCAATGTAGCAGAGGTATACCTGTGGAGTAGTTGGGAAAGAAGACAGCAAGTGATAAGATTCTGAAGAGAAAAAAAGGAAAAGGAAGGAAGGAAGGAAGGAAGGAAGGAAGGAAGGAAGGAAGGAAGGAAGGAAGGGGAAGGGAAGGGAAGGGAAGGGAAGGAGGGAAGGAGAAAGGGAGGGAGGATGGAAAAGAGAAAGATAAACAGACACATTGAAGTATTTTTTAATGTACCAAAGGAAGCACAAACAAGACAGCTTTGAAAGTAAAAGCTATGCATATTGGAGATTTGTGGCTTCATGAACAATTCTTTCTATTTTATATAGAAATAGTCATTTTCCTAAACATTTGTTAAGTTCATCATAATAAATTTTAACTGGGGGTAAAAAAAACTGTCATCTCCTTGAGGTCTCTTCCTTCCTTTCATTATTTCTCTCCCCATATTCTACTATCCAGCTGTACAACACTCTTCACACTCAACACTCCATCTCCTATCTCCATGACTTTGTACTAGATGATTCCTCCTACCTCACCTCATGCTTTCCTTTCTCACTAGGTGATTACTGGTTAGAGCACTGGACCTGAATTCAGGAAGATCTGAATTCAAATCCAGACTCAGACACTTAAAGTCTGTGACCCTAGGAAAGTCATCTAACTTCTTGCCTCAGTTTCCTCATCTGTAAAATGTGGACAATAAGCACTTGCCTCCTAAGGTTGTTATGAGAATCAAAGAAGATAATAAATTACATAATAATAAATAACAGTGATAAAATATATAATAATAAATGAACAAATGAACTGAATGATAATTAATCAATGGAACAAATTGTAAATGCTTTATAAATTTTCATCATCTTCATCTCATCTCCATCATTTTCATCATCATCATTATTATTATTATTGAATCCCTGGCTTCCTTCAAAACTCCACTCAAGATCCATCTTCTGGATGAGGCTTTTTTTTAAACTTTAAAAAAATATTTTATTTAAGGCAACGGGGTTAAGTGACTTGCCCAAGGTCACACAGCTAGGCGATTATTATATGTCTCAGTCTGCTCTATCCTCTATACCACCTAGCTTCCCCTTGGATGAAGCTTTTCTTAAACCACTACCCCCCAAAAAAATTTCACAACCTCTAGCCACTAGTGTCATTTCTTTGAAAGTTGCCTAGTATTTATTTGTATTATGCATGTATGTACAAATCATCCCACTCATTAGAATGTAAGTACTGTGAGGACAAGGGCTTTTTTTTGTCTATAAAATTGATATATAAACTTTTTTATGACTTGCCTCATAGTGAAATGTCATTTATAATGCATTGTAAGTGTATTTTAAGGAAACTTAAAATATGACATAAATGTAGGCTAATATTATTTGTTAGTTGAAAATTGAAAAATCCAACCATGAAATATTTCCAAAGATCCAGATTTTGAAATCCTGCGAACACAGTAAGACAAAGATGAGAATCCCATCCACCCCCCCACACACACACACACACTCATCTTTTATCTTTAATGAATTTCCCTCAAGCTTGAAGTTGCCTCAGATAGTGATCAGGCATCAGACCTGTAACCTCTGTGATAACCTACACCTTTTGTAGCATTTGAGGATGAGGAAAAAGCAGAAATCCTCTCTGCCTCCTGAAATTCCTGCCAAATGACTCCATTTCAAACACTAGCAGTTGTACACACAGCCACACCTGGATTTGTCTGCCCATTCTCATGGAGACATACAGTGGTGATCCTGTTTCATTTCCTAAGCTATCCAGTCTCAGAGCCTCTAGCTTTCATTTCATTCAAAGAAGAGTGAAAGTGGTTGTGGGAATGGTTACATGGTTTTTCCTGTTGTCACCACTTGTCAAGTCATGTGAAGACTTCATCTTCAGACTTTGTGGAGGGCTGTGGTGTATTACCTACAGACAACAAGCAATAAAACCAGAGTGGGAGCCCAATGAAGTCGGAAGTGTTCCTATCAGAGAACCAGAAAACTGGAAGGGATATCTGAGGTTCTCTCAGCACGTCTCTGGTGTGTTTCAGAGGGAAAACAACAAGAACCAACCCCCAAAATTGGGCTCACATCCCAGCTCTGTCATTTACTATTACTTGTGTGACTTTGGAAATATCACATCCCCTCTGGATCTCAGTTTCCTCATCTATAAAATAAGAGGGTTTGATTAGATTTCCTCTTAGAACTCATAAATTCTTTCAGTACTCTATTATTACCAAAATTAAATATGAAATCCTCTCTTTGACTATCTCCTTCCTATCTTTCTAGTCTTCTTACACCCTACTTTCCCTCTATATCCTCTGCCACCCATTGATATGTTCTTCACACATATTCCAGTTCCAGGTATTTTCCCTGTTTCCCCCACTTTGGATTTACTCAAATTTTTCTTGTATGCTTCTGGATTCTCTGGCTTCCTTCAAGTCATGGAAGAAATCCTGCCTTCTACAAGAAGCCTTTCCTTAATGCTCACATCTTCCTTCTATTGATTATCTCCAATTTAACCTACATATATCTTGTTTGCATAAAGTCCCTTGCATGTTGTTTTCCTCACTAAACTATGAGCACCTTGAAATCAGGAACTGGTTTGTTTTGGTTTTTTAAAAACTTTCTTTGTATACTCAATGCTTACCATAGTGCTTATCACATAGTAGATGACTGATAAATGCTTATTGACAATTCTAATATCTCTTCCAGCATAAATCTATGATTCTATGACCCTAGAAAGCTTATCCAGACTTCTTTGAGCATTCTCCCCAATCACCTGAGGTAGCCCATTCCATTTGTGGACATATCTAATTGGAAACTTTCTTTGTATTGAGCTGAAACTTGTCTTCCATTCATTGATGTTAATTGTGTCTATGGGGTCAACAGATTGTCTTTTAACTTATAACAACTACACCCCTATTATAACCATCTTTATTTTTTTTTTAAAAAAAAACTGCCTTGATGAAAAATAAAGAACAGCTAGAGAAAAGAGTTGTTAATTATATCCAGTCTGCCTATAATGATTTCTCAGGCTAAAGACTTAGCAAACAGTTGTGTTGGCATAGAACAAAACTGCCTGTGGTAATAATGCTTTAATACTTAATTCAGTTCCATTCTTTCTTTTTGTTTTGCTTTAGCCTTTTGATTCAGATTTCATTTCCAAACCCTCATTTTGAAGGGAAAATCTATTTTGATAAAAGGCACCTGTAGGACTGCCTCATGGGGGTAGAAGGTAAGACATTCTGAAACTTAAATACTTGAAAATCAGAGCTCTGCATATATATATATATATATATATATATATATATATATATATATATATATATATATATATATACAGTACATAGTGAGAAATGAGCTTCCTGAGAAGGGTAAAGATGGGTGTATTGATGGTACAGTTAAGGACTTCAAAACTATGACGTCTATCATTTCCTTAACCCCAGTGACCTCAATGTAGACGGCAGAAATTCAATTCAATGAGCATTTATTAAGCTATAAACCAACCACATGCTTTTTTTGAGAAAGAGCCAATATGGAAATGTTTTGCTTGATTTCACATGTATAACTGATATCATATTGATTGCCTTCCTACCAGTGAATTTAAAAATTAGGATGGGAAGAGGGTCATGGTAGGGGTGTAGCTGTTATAAGTTAAAGGACAATCTATTGGTCTCATGGGTACAACTAGCATGAATGAGTAGAAGACAAGTTTTAGCTCAATATTCAGAAAAACTTTCAATTAGATCTGTTCAATTGAAATGGAATATCTCAAGTGTGTAAGGAAGGGACTGGAGGAATCAATTTTTTTTCTTCTTTCTTTGGTTTCTTTGAAGTATAGATCAGCTACTGAAATCATTGAATCAAGGGCCCCCCTTTGCTTCCAGAAATGTGGGAAAATCAGTGAAAATGCACAGAGTACAGTATCACTGAATCATAGAGTTCATAGAGGTAGTAAGATGCAAGAAACAAGAAAGGTAGGCAAGGCAGGTTATGAAAGACTTTAAAAAACCAAACCAGAGGATTTTGTATTTGATCCTAGAGGTAATAGGGAGCTACTGGAGTTTTTGTTTTTGTCTTTGTTTTTATTTTTGTTTTTGTTTTTGTTTTTTAATAGAGATGAAATAGTCAGATGAACTTTAAGATCAATTTGACTGCTGAAGTGAAGATGATCTGAAATGGAAAAAGACCAGAGGCAAGAAAACCAAACAAAAGACTATTGCAATAGTCTAGGGGTAAAAGATAAGGACCTGCATCAGTGTAATGGTAGTGTTAGAGAAGGGAAGGGGATATATAAAAGAGATAATCCTAAATAAAAAATAGGAGGAATTGTTTTACAACATGGTTAATATGGAAATATGCTTTGCATGATTATATGTACATATATATATATATATATATATGAATACATCTTCCCCCTACTGATTATCTCCAGTTTAACCTATATATCTTGTTTGTAAGAAGCTGCTTGCACGTTGTTTTCTTCACTAGACTAAGAGTTCCTTGAGATCAAAGACTGGTTTGTTTGTTTTTTAAAACTCTCTTTCTATACCCATTGCATATATATAAACTTATAATTACTTTCTGTTTTAGGAAGAGGGGGGATCAGGGAGGGAAAGGAGAAAAATTTGGAACTCAAAATTTTGTGAAAATAAATATTAAAAATTGTCTTTATACATAATTGAAAAATAAAATACAACTTTTAAAAAAAGGAATGGTAGAAAATGGAAACAAATTGGTTATAGGGAAGAGGGAGTTAAGGATGACAAATAAGTTATTATGAATCTGTCTAGGTGTTCAGTGGTAGTCCCCTTGACATTAAAGGAAAATTAGGAAGGGAGGACTTGGAATCAAAACAGTAACAGTAAGTTCAGTTTTGAATATGTTGAATTTATGATATCTATTGGATATCTAGCTTGAAATATCCAAGCAATAATTGGAGAGGTGAAAATGGAAAAAGAAAAGATATTTTAATTAACTGCTAATCAAGAACTCTGAATATATTAAAAGAGCAATCCCTACCTCCTTTCTAGTCACTAGAATAGCAGGCTCCCAGGGCAGTTGTGCCAGTAATAATAGCAGAAGCAGGCAGACTAAGAGGAGAGAGAAAAAAATGGAAAGTGTGTCAGGTGGAGGTGAAAATGTAAAATGGTTAATAAGCAACACACCTGAATTCCTTGCTGGGGAAAATCCTTAGA
Organism: Macrotis lagotis; assembly: GCF_037893015.1. Lineage (NCBI taxonomy): Eukaryota > Metazoa > Chordata > Mammalia > Peramelemorphia > Peramelidae > Macrotis > Macrotis lagotis. The sequence continues at coordinate 34,642,272 of NC_133662.1, forward strand.
ATGGTGCCAAAAAAATTGAATTGTGCCTGGAATTGCTGAGCCAGAGCCAAGAATCAATAAATGTGAAAATAGGGTGTCTTCTTCCCCTTTAAGGAGAATGAAAATGAAGACACTTTGAGGAAAAAGATTCCTCCTGCTTCTAATGTCCTCTTTCCCATAACTATTTTATATTAGTTTTGTGTTTAATCAGAATATACTTATCTCAGAAACTAGTCAGGTACTGCTCAATTTAGTTCACAGGGGCTAGTGATCTGTGTCCATCTCTTTACTGCTACTCCCATTATTTGCCTAGTTTAATTTATAATGGGACTTTGTGCATGCCCAGATCACTTAAGATGGAATATGGGAAATATCAGGGATCTGCCTTTGGGAGATACCCTATATTTTCCTATGGGTGGGAGCAGCCTCTTTGCAATGACTAAGGAGACAAAACAGGCCACATCTCTAAAATTACCAGTCTAGGATGACCTTTCTCACTCTTTCTGATTACATAGACATGAAGGTCTCACAATAACAAGGATTTTATGTACTAAGCTAGGTGGAAGAAAGGTGTCCTTCCCCGTCCCTCTTTGACCTTGTCGACCTGAGAGTTGGGCTTGGGGTTTTGTTTCATTTGTCCTTTTCAACTGTAGACACAGACAGTGAAGTCTCTGGACCAGGGTGCTCCAGTTATGGTGACCTTGCAGGATTCAAGACTAGATGTTACTGACAGTCATCAAGGAAGGCCTGAAAAGGATGTGATCCCAGTATGGGCTTTGGCTTAGGAACATGGTGGGAACAAGCCACACAGAAACTGAGTCAAGCCATGAACCTAATCCCCTCTCTTCCCCAGAGAGACTAAAAAGGATTATACTCCTCCAAATGTTGGAGAGAATGTCTATTTTTGCTATATCTTCATAGTAAAGCTTAATCTTACTGTTAGATGAGCAACTGAAAATGAAGTTCTGGGCATGTCTTAAAATTGACCCTTATATTTTGTGGTGTCTCGAGACAATGAAAGAGCCTTAAACTTCCCAAGTCCCTTTATGGATGCTGGAGAACTATGGAGGTGGGGTGAAATGTAGTAAACCTTACATTATTAGTTCAATCAAATGAGAGGCAAATATCCAAACTTCGTTGGGACATATGCGATCAGTTTCTTTATGAGGGCTGCTAAGTAGCCATTTCTACATTTCTTCTTCTATTGACTACAGTCCAGTCATCACCAAGCAGGCTCTTTGTCTCAGATTTTTCTATTACTGTCTCTTTAATTCTATATCTCTGTCTGTCTGTCTGTCTCTGTCTGTCTCTGTCTTTGTCTCTGTCTCTGTCTGTCTGTCTCTCTCTCCCCTCAAGCTTCAAGCCTCAAGCACTACCACCTTGTGGCAGGTACAGGAATTGCTAATAATTTCAGCAAGGGTCAGCCTTTGTCACGTTTGTCTTTCCTTTCCCAATTCCATCTCATGACACTCCTTCATGATCACTGGGTCACCCTGAAACACATTAAATGAATTTCCTAAATCACTGCTCTATAGAGCTAGCCCCTACAAAAAGACATCTCCCTTTCATTTCTGAGGTGGAGGACTATGGCTTAGGAATACTATATATATTGTCACATTTTTATATATTAATTATAGATATATAGACAATTAATTATATATGTAATATATATCTAGCTATTTTGATGAATTTTTTCTCTTTTTATAATCTTTGTTATTATATATAACAATCTTTGTTTTATGTTTCTATATATGTGTATATTATACATATTGAATGCACATGTACAACCTATATCAGATTATTTGCTATCCTAGGGTGGAGGGAAGGAAGGGTAGGAGGGAGAAAACTTTACAAAAAAAGTGTTTAAAACTATCTTTAAATATAATTGAAAAAATAAATTTAAATTAAATTTGAAAATAATAAAGGATGGTTCTTTCACTGGAAGTGGAGAGGAGGTTTAGAGGAAGACAGGATAGACTGGGATAAAAAACAAAAGACATCAAGAAACTTATTTTTGAAAATAGGAAACCCTTTGTTTTTCATTAAAAGTCTCTGAATGTAGTCAGAAAGAGAAGAAATAAATAGAATACCAGGGGCAGTGGGATCTAGAAGCAACCCGGTAGCATAGTAGAACATTGGACTTGAAATCAGAAAAACCTAAGTTCAAATCCAGTCTCAGACCCTTATTAACTGTATGACCCTGAGCAAGACTGCCTCAGATCCCTCAACTGTATATTGGAGATAATAATAACTCCTATATTCTGGGACTGGTATAAGGAACATATTTGTAAAAGCACTTAGCATAGTTTCTTGTACTGTGCTTATAAATATGAATATACAAATAAATGCTTATTCCCTTCCATCCCTCCCTCCCTCCCTCCTTCCCTTGTCTTATCTCTCCCAATGCCTTCCTGTAAAGGACATCTAGGTGGTGCAGTGGTTAGAGTGTTAGTTCCAGAGTTCAAATCTGACATAATACTCTTACTAGTTATGTGATCTTGGGTAAGTCATTTAAACTCAGTTTGCCTCAGTTTCTTCAACTATAAAATTGTGATCCTAACAGTAGCTACCTCCCAGGACATAGTATTTGTAAACTGTTTTAATCAATCCTTGGCACCTAAGAATTAATAAATGCTTATTTTCTTCCTTCCATATGATCTCTGGACTTTAACCACTAAAATGATCTTCTCTCTGTAAAATGGTCTTAATCTGTGCTCTCTCCTAGAAATGTGTAAGCATTTAATGAAATGATGGGATTGGTACAGAACTTTGACTCCTTTAATAATTCTTATCATGTAAGTACTCCTAATCAGAAATGAACACATCAAATATGTTTTAAGTAATAATATTTTATTATATTAGTTCATCTTTTATCTCTTGACATATTAGTTTTCCTTCTGAAATATATAGTTATAAATTTTGAATCATAAATATATAGACAGTTTCTTTAAAAACAGATGTAAAATTATAGCAGTTCAGACAAGTTTTTAAGCAAATATAAAACTGATTAATATGCCTTCTGTTTCCTCTTGCCCACTGACTGAATTTTTGTGCTTTATCTTTACTCAAAAAATGAGGATATGGGGCATATTCAAGTATTTTAAATAGAGACAAAGGAACATGGATGGGAAGGGATTATAACAAGAGGGAAAATGGATTCTGGAATAAAGGACTAGAGAGGCTAGGGTCTTCTCAGAAACATCCTTCACTCCTTTTCAAAACAGTAGCTAGAACTTAATAATATGGCATCCTGGGTAAACTGAAATATATCACTGGAATATTTCAGGATCTAGTTGTGTTCCCTGGGAGCTCCAAAGTAGTTTTCTCCATTACAGAAGAGAATTTTCAAAACTGCCCAGGTTAGATTAAATATCTTGAGAACCAAGTTAGTTGGATATGAAAAGGGCTGAAAGCTGTGTGGTTGAGGGGACTGCTATTTGGCAGGAATGTGAATTTCTTCTTAGCCTCCCTACTTTCCCTAACCAAAGAGAGGGGTAGAGTTCAAGCAACTAAGCGAGTAATGGGGGTAACACAGGTACAGCCCACAGTCACCAGGATCTTCTCTAGTCGGAAGGAAGGGGAGCAGTTCTTAGATGTCTCTCTCCGAAGAACCAAGACCTCCTGCTGGATAGGGACAGAATTTTTTCCATTCTCTTCTTGCCCTTCAGCATTGATGCAGCCTGAGTATCGGCACCTGGCCTGGGCAATCTCTGACGGGAATCTGTTGGGGTCTTTGGTGATGCTGTGGGAGAAATGTACACAGCCCAAAGGTAAGCTCAGATGTAGGCAGAAAGGAACGGTGGCTGGCATCTGGGTCTGGCAATGACCTCTTGCCCTCTTCTACCTAAAAGGTAGACATTACCTACAGGTCTCCCAAACATCCATCATTTTGGCTTTCTGCTGGTTGTGGCTCCAGCCCACAAAGTAACACTGAATTTAATGATGGCAATTACAAGAGAAACCATCAAACCACAAGATCTCTGAGACCTGGCACCTCTCCCTTAACAGGATGTAGTAGGGCATGGTGTTCTCACGAATGTAGTTCTTACATCTTCTCTCTGATCTGGCTGCCTCTTTGCGGATTGGTCCCAGTAGGAGAGAAAAAAGTACCACTTTACTGTTAAAGACCTACAGAAAAATGTCAATGGATCTGGTGCCCAACCCCTCCTCTTTCATATGGGTTTCCTTCATTTTTCATGCTGCCTAATCCAACCTCCAGGAGACTCTCAGGTAGGGAAATAGAATTCAGTTATATACACCAGTCAAAAAAAGAAAAAGAAAAAAAGCTTTGAGAGAGAATGCTCCATATAATCTGCCTATTATTTTTTGTTAGTTTATTTTTCTTTTAGGTTTTTGCAAGACAATGGGGTTAAGTGCCTTGCCCAAGGCCGTACAGGTAATTATTAAGTGTCTGAGCCTGCATTTGAACTCAGGTACTCCTGACTCCAGGGCTGGGCTCTATCCACTGTGCAACCTAGCCGCTCCCCTGTTGGTTGATTTTTTTTTTAATTTTAAGAGTTTTTGATTTTACATCACCATATTTCCCTGTCTGCATAATATACTCTCAATAACAATACACAAGCCATTACAGTGAAAAGAACACTAATTGTGGATTCAGGAACCTGAGTTCGAATTCTGACTTTGACGCCTTCTAAACCATGCTACTTTAGATGAAACATTTAGTTTCCCCTGAACCAGATGCCTCATCTGTAAACGAAACGGGTTGGATAGCTAGATGGCACAGTGAATAGAGTGCTGGGTCAGAAATCTTACATCTTGAGTTCCTCAATACCTCACTGTTTTGATTTAAAAGTCCCTTTACTCTGTTCCAAAGGGGCAATTAACAAAGAATCAAATTGTTCAAAGTAGGTGGAAATGTTAAAAGAGAATTTGAAAATAAAATTGTAGATGAGTATGCATTTTTCAACTATAAGATCTCTGTTGTAATAACTTAGGAAAATAACAATCACTGTCAGCTGAATAGCAACTGTTTTCCATGATGGAATCAAGAACATTTGTTACCTTGTAGTGAATAAAAGTATAAAATTTTTGACTTAGTGAAAACCTTAGAGATCATCTAGTTCAACCCCCTCATTTTACAAATGGGGAAACTGAGGCCTAAGAAGGCAAATGATTTACATGAGGTCACACAATTAATGACAGAACTAAATTGTTTCTCTTTTTTTAATGAGTTGCACCAAATATTCACTGCCCCAACTCTCCTGACTTACTCCATTCTTGTATTCCTCCCAGCATGTCATGAACCAAGAAAGCATTCATTGAGCATTTGCCAAGAGAATTGACAGAAATTGTCAAGCTCAGAGTATCTTGCATAAATCTGACCATAGTTGCCCTCCAGGTCATCTTTACTTCCTCCTTTTTGGCACTGAAAACTTTCTTCCATTTGTTTTCCCAGGAAATGTATTGCACATTTCCTAGCTTCTGGGACAGGTGGGTGACATACTGGATAGAGCACTGATCCTGAAGGCAATAAGACCTGAGTTCAAATCCATCCTCAGACACAAACACTAGCTGTGTGACACCGGGTATGTCATTTCAACTCTATTTGCCTCAATTTCTTCAGCTTTAAAATGGGAATAATAATAATAATAATAATAATACCTATCTCCTGGCGTGACTGTGAGGATCAGATGAGATACTATTTGTAAAGCACTTTAAAATGCTATTTTTCTTCCTTAAATAAAACTAACCCATTCCATATTATGGATATAAAATGACCAGAAGTACTTAATAAAGGCTTTCTCAGACTTTCTTAGTTTATTTCTGACTATCCCTTAGATCTATTTGCCACCTATTTCTCTAGTATTTAAAGACTAGAAGGGGTCTTTACAATGTAGGATGGTATATTACACCAAGTCAGGAATCATCTATCCTGCAGTGAGGCACTGTGGTTCGGTAGAAAGTTTGCTGGAATAGGGATCAAGATACCCAGGACCTTTTGTTTTAGTCCCCATTGAAAAAAAAATTCCTAATTACATTACTTTAGGCAGGTCACTTTTACCTCTCCAGACCTCTATCTCTTCATCTGCCAAATGAGGAAAAATTAAATTGGATAATATCAATAGTCTTAACAAATCATACAGTCTACAAATTAGATTTATAGATAGAAGGCACATAAGAGATTACCTAAATCTAATCCTGCATTTTATATAAGGGGCAAAGGGAGGATTGTGTTCTGCATCAGACAGGTAATAAAGGACAGATTAAAAAATTCAAATCCATATCTTCTGATTCCAAATTCAGTACTCTTTCCCTCAAGGGAATCTTCCTAGATACCTTTTCAATTAGTGTTTTCACTAATGTGTTTTCCCTCCTATCTGGCCACTGTTCTTCCTGTTAAGATAGAAAATAACTTCCATCTACTGTTTTATGTTCAGTGAAAATGAACTGGTCTCCACTTTCTAATATGACTAAATATTGTCACTAGATTTTGAATTAAATCATTTTAAGCCTAAATTCCTTAAATCTTTTCCAATTTTTAAACTTTTAATCATTTATGTTGCTCTTTAATATACAATGTCATTCTTAATTCAGAACAGTAAGGAGAATATGTGGTTTTTAGAAAAGTTCATTACCATACTTCAGTGAAAAAATAATCCTTACTTATAATCCCAAGGAGAAGTGGAGCGGTTCTGGAAGGTATGTGCAAAGTGTGGGGCCTGTTCTTGGTTGGTAATGCGGATGTCAACCTTCACACTGTTGCTCTCCGATGAGGGACAATTATTTTCCTTCTGGGAATTTGCTCCTCTTTTTGTAATTTTCCGAGCTCCCACATTTCCAAGAAGAATAAACCCCAGCATCACCAGCAGCAATAATTCAAACTGAAAGGGAGAGAAGGATATATATACTTAGTTCGAGGTTCGTTCTCCCTCTCAAGAGGGAGTACAATAAAAGGGAAATAACAATGCCTTTTTCTATTCATGTGACAGCCAAGTTATGATACAAAGACAAAAATCTAAAATGATCAACCTGCCATTCATGGTCTATTATGGAACTCCTACTAACTTTTCCAATTTGGTATTCCATTAGACTCCTCCAGACAAACTAGTCTATTTGTTATCCTTTATACATTCTTTGATAACTGTCCTACCTCATTTCTTTGCTCTCTTCCTGGAATGTCTTCCATATTACATCTCATTCTATAAAAATTACTATCTATTCTTCTAGTTCCCATGATAATCCCAGATAGAAGTCATCTCTACTTCCTTTAAATTCTTCAAAACATGTAGCAAAATGCCTTAAGTGTAGAAGGTACTCAAATCTTATATGAGTGGATAGATGGGTGAATGGGTGAATCTTCATGGAATAGGAAAAGTTATTAGATTTGAAGTCAGGAAAAGTGTATTCCAATCCTGGCTTAATCTGTGTAAATGTGAATCATTTAATTTCTTTGGCTCTTGGTTTCCTCATCTGTAAAATGAAGGGACTGATATGACCAGGAAGGATAATGATCATTGTTGGAAGAGATGTGGGAAATCTGGGACACTACTACACTGTTGGTGGAGCTGTGAATTCATCCAACCCTTCTGGAGAGCTATTTGGAACTACACCCAAAGGGCAACAAAAATGTGCATACCCTTTGACCCAGCAATACCACTACTGGGTCTATATCCTGAAGAGATGATGAAAAAGGGTAAAAACATTACTTGTACAAAAATATTTATAGCAGCCCTGTTCATGGTGGCAAAGAATTGGAAATCAAGTAAATGTCCTTCAATTGGGGAATGGTTTAGCAAACTGTGCTATATGTATGTCATGGAACACCATTGTTCTATTAGAAACCAGGAGGGATGGGATTTCAGGGAACCAGAAAAACACTGTACACCCTAACAGCAACATGGGAGTGATGTTCAAACTTGAAGGACTTGCTCATTCCATCAGTGCAACAATCAGGAACAATTTGGGGCTGTCTGCAAAGGAGAATACCATCTGTACCCAGATAAAGAGCCATGGAGTTTGAACAAAGTACAAGGACTATTCCCTTCAATTTAGAAAAAAACAGATATCTTATTGTCTGATCTTGTTACCTCTTAGACTTCTATTCATTAAGGATATGATTTCTCTCTCATCACATCCAATTTGGATCAAGGTACAACATGGAAACAAAGTAAAGATTGACAGAATGCTTTCTGTGGGGGGGGAGCAAGATTGGGGGGGAATTGTAAAACTCAAATAATATCTTTAATAAAAATAAATTTTAAAAAATGAAGGGATTGAATTAGGTAATCTATCCAGTCTCTTTCAGATTAAAATTCTGTGTTTAAGATCCCTACTTCCTTTAATATTCCAAGTTTCCATGACTTCTTCAGTTTGAGTTCTTCCTCTAAAAACACAGAATGCAAACCTCCTATGGCTCCATAATCTTCATGAGTGACTAAATTCATTATCCTGTGACCCATCTGGCTATGCTCCTCTCTAAACTTAGCAGGCTAGTATTACTTAGATGATAAGACACATATTCCATCAGCGGATTCATACTTCCAAGCTGCAATGGGTTGCAGCTTGGAAGAGTCTGGCAGAGCCCATTCTATAGGATACACCCTGAAGAATGTTGTATCATAGTGAAGCAAGGGATAGATTTGGACCAAGACCCAGGTTCTAAACTTGCCTCAGACATTTAATAGTTGTGTGACCCTGGGCATGTCACCTAACCTGTCTGAATCTGAGTTCCCTCAGTGGAAAGTGGAAATAGTAATTGTGTCTAGTTCACAGTACTGTCATAAAGATCAAATGACACTTATAAAGCTCTTGGTAAACCTTACCATACTATATAAATGTCAGCTATGATTTTCAAGGATTCAGTTACTTCTGTATCATAATGAAGAGTTCAAGGAAACCTTTTATGAAAGATACTATTTATAATACTCTAATAACAATTATAATTAATAATAATATCATATACTTGTAGAGACTTTTGACTTTTACAAAAGGTTTTCACATCTATTTTTTTCTCCTGATCAATCAAAATGCATTTATTGAGGCGCTAGGTTTATAAGTGAAAAGAACAAAACAATTCATACTCAAAAAAAAAAAAGAAATTACATTCCCATGATTGCTCACATCAAACCTGTAAGGAAATCAGGGTGGTTAATATCATATCATTTTTACAGAAGAGGAAACTAAAACTCAGAGAAATAGAATGTCTGGAACCAGATGGAATTAAGCATAAGTAACATAATTAAGCATAAGCATAAGTTGGCTTGTGGTTACAAGCCAACCCAGCTGCTAAGCTATAGTGTAAACACTAGAACTAGAACTCCTGATGGCTAATACAGTAGATTGCTCTGTTCATTTGTTGTAATTATTATTAACATGATATCATGCAATATTTTTAAAATTAGATTCTGGAAGATTCTAGACTGAGGGATTTTGAACTACCATATATAATAATGTATAACAGAATAGCAAGTAACAAGTTATGTGGGTGATTTCTTATCTAAAGATCAGACAGGATTTGAAATCTACTCTGATAGCTTTTACCAAGAAGTCTTGGGTCCAAAACTTAAGACTGGTGTGGTTTATGTAAATCAAAATGACACCACTATTGTCTTCTAAAGAAGTCAAAGAAATTTATAGATAGGAATGTTCCTCCCTGAAGCATATGAATGGATATTTGCCTCCTTTTGCAAATGAGACACCCGAAGCAGGAGAAAGAGCACATTAATGATAATCATAGCTTATAATTATATATAGTGCTTTAAGCTTTGTAAAACTATTTAATTGATTACCTCATATGATTCTCACACAATCCTGTGAGTTGTGTGCTATCATTGTATTGTAAACTATAAAATGGTGAATCATTTACAGGTGAGAAAACTGAGACTCAGAAAAGTTAAATGACATGCTCAGGTTCTCACTAGCTGGTGTCAGAGACAGCATTTTAATCCAAGTCTTCTTGAATTTCAAGTCTATCATTTTATCTGTTGCGCCATACTGTCCATCTTTCTAAGGGGATCTTATTTGATCTAGGCTCAGAATATTGACCTTTCTCTGAGGAATTTCTCTGCTAAAGCATGTGATAATGCAATTTCATTCAGCATATACAATGTGCCAGGAATAAGGATACAAAGACAAAAAAAAACAGTCCCTGTCCTCAGGAAGCTCATAGTCTACTGATTAATCACTTTATCCAAGGACCAAAGAGCAGTGGACATCATATGTATGTATGGTATGTATATGTATATGTATATGTATATGTATATGTATATGTATGTATACTATATATATAGGGCTAGCTTTATAAAAGATACTTAATCTGACTACAGGACTTTTGTTTCTAACCTTTTTTTGTTTCTGGTACTGATAATACTTTTAACTGACAGTCGGACTTGGGCAGTATCTAAAATCTAAGTGAAATGAACCCAGAGGACAAATTTGTCAGATAGCTGTTCTAATGTTTTCCATACAATGGATTTAAATTCAAAAGCATTCTTCTTCTTGCCCCTATTAATTTTTAATGTAAATATTGTTCTTTTTATGAGATACAAGCTATTTTAAAGAAAGACTACAAAAGAAATCTGACACTTCATACATATCATTTCTAGTTATACATAATCACTTCTAGCATTAACAATGGGCAGTTAGAAGGCAAGTGGATGAAAGAGCTAGCCCAGAATAAGGATGATGGTGATGATGATGATGATGATGTTTGTCCTTCATTCTCAAAGAAGATCATGTCATCAGGGGAGGTGATGCCATGAATTGGATTTGAGTTGGAGGGTGCTGTGCTACGTCATAAGCCTCACTTTCACATCTAGAGACACCTGGGTTCACTGGTCAGATATGAATTGGGATGACTGGAGATGGTCTGGATGAGAGGTAATCAGGGTTAAGTGACTTGGCCAAAGTCACATAGTTAGTGTCAAGTGTCTGAGGCTGGATTTGAATTCCTGTCCTCCTGACACCAAGGCCAGTGCTCTATTCACTATGCCACCCAACTGCCCTAGGACCTAGGTTCAAATTTGACCCTAGATATTTACTAGTTAATTACAGGCTTTGTTGATGAGTAGCTACATAGTACAGTGGATAGACTGCCTGACCTGCAATCAGGAAGACTCATCAAATACTTATTGTTATGTGATTCTGGGCAAGTCACTTAACCCTGTTTGCCTCAGTTTCCTAATCTGTAAAATGAGCTAGAGGAAGAATTGTGAAATCACTCAAGTATTTTTGCCAAGAAAACCCCAAAAATGGGGTCACAAAGGTTGGACAAAACTAAAATGACTCAACAATAACATATCATTAAATATTTTCATGGTTCATGTTGCCATGCTATTCTAGTAAATATTTTCTCCTTCCCAGTACAGCAATCCACTTCAAAACCTATACCAACAAGATACTGAATTGTGCAGAGCTTTCAATCTGGAGTTTGATTCAAGTCCCAAGTCATTTCCTAGAAATGTGACTTTATACAAGCCCCTGTGTCTCTGAAATTCATTCTCCTCAGCTATAAAATGGGACAGGGGAGAGGGGGACCACAAGAATTATACATTAACTATCTACCTCTCAAGTTTAACAATCAAATCAGATAATGTATGGAAAGTACAGTGTAATAATAACTCATATCTTCTATTGTACCTTAAGTTTTCCAAAGTACCTTCCTCAATACAACCATTCTGAAAGAAAGGGCTACACATATTATGCCCATCTTACAGATGAGGAAACTGAGATTCAGAAACTGTGAGCTCATGATCATCTAGCTTGAAAATATCACGCTAGGGCTCAAATCTATCTCCTGTCACTGAGTCAAGTGCTCTCCCTGAGCATCATATCCAATGTGAGCCACCAAGACAACACTGAAGCACGTGGAGAAAAATAGGGTGCAGGAATTCCTGAAGATTCTAGCCAATGGAAGAGTCCTTCCATTACTGAGGACCATTTCACTAGCTTCCTACTATCCCGTCAAGAACAATAGGAAACTGCTAAAGCATCCCCACCATCTATCGCAAAGAGCAAAGATCTTCCTCCTCAAGGAGCTGTCCAAAGTACAACAATGAGGAGTCCCAAGTCTTCAGACCAGGCTATTTCCCCCTTCTCTCTGAAGTTTCATGCTGATCTTGTATCCGATCAGATGTCACATGGTGGAAAATGATGGAATTACATTCCAAGGCAATGCTCTTCCCATAATACCTCACTTCCTTTTCCTTTTCTCCCTCTAACAAATAACTTGTTCAAATACTACTAATAACAATCAAAATCATAATCATAATAATCAGAACAATATAGAAATAACTCATTTTCTATAATGCTGTGAATTTTTTTAAGTTCCCTCCTTTATAATAGCCATTGGGATATGTTGTGCAGGTATGAAGCTACTTACTTTGCAGATGGGCTAGCAAGTGGTTAGGAAAAATCTGTTACATCTTTTAATGAAGAGAAAAGTCTTCATCAAACTTCATCCCATAGAACTCAGCTTTACTGACTGTGAGGAGGAAATTACAATACTCACCACCCTTGTACCCATCTGGAAAGCTATAGTGGTTCTAATACTCACCATCCTTGTATCCATCTTGAAAACCATTGCCATTCTCCTCTGATGTTTGAAGCAGCTGGGTGGTATATGAATGTGTGTGTGTGTGTAAGTGTATCCTTGATAGTACCTACTCCTTTTATAGTAGCTATAAAGCAATCATTGCCCTATTTTCACTGTCTCATCTTAAATCTGTGGTTAACTTGGATTTGCTGACTAACTTTTTTTTTCAATTCTATTTTCTGAGGAGTGGAAAAGGGAAACTTGAAAGGAAAAGGATGACGGCAGAATGCAAAAACCTTTAATCACCACCCCCACTTCCACCTTGAGCATCTCACGCTATAACAAAATCCCTAAATGTCTGATTAATTGCAGAGATGACCTGCAATTTTCTTTTCTTTATTTACATAAATTGATGACTCTTTCCACATGCCCTCTGCTCTATTTTCTTATCTTCAAGAGACATGCAAATCTCAAATGTACATTATCTCTTTCATAGAATTCTTAACATGAATTTAGAAAAGAAAAATCATTGGCCCATTTTAAGGATAGGGAAGCTAAGTTTTCTAGAAGGGTGAAATAAGACAGTGACTAAACCAGAAATAGGACTCAGTTTTTTAACTTTTCTAAGATTTGTTTATTTCATGATTCACCTTGATAAATTCTTAATTTGATTCAATGTATAGAGTACAAATATACTCAATAAAATTGAGTTATTCCATCAATAACTTAACTGTTGCCATATGAGGGAACTGGTCCTGAAAAGAAGAGTAGCATATAGATAGTTTCCTGGAGTTGGTATCAAGAACTGTATTTAAATTCAACTTATGAAACTTAACAACTCTGTGAATCTGGGCAAATCATTCAATTTCTCTAAGTTTTGATTTCCTCCCATCTAAAATGGGAATTATTATACACATAGCACCATAACACAGGACTGTTAAGAAACATGAGTAAGATAATGAATTTAGAAATCTTTGCAAACTTTAAAGCACTAAATAAAAGTCAGTTATTTTTATAGTATAAAATGTTTTCCTAAAATGAAATAATGCTTCAAGATTTCCAAGTCTATTGAAGAAATAATTTATTAAAAATATCTCCAACAGTCAGGGAGGACTATGAGTGCAGGACATTTAATATGTGTGAGACTGAGTCAATATGATGATTAGGGTTTTTTAAATTTATTTATTTATTTAGTTAGTTATTTATTTTGAATTTTACAATTTTTCCCCTAATCTCGCTTCCCTCCTCCACCCCCCAAAGAAGGAAGTCTATTAATTTTTACATTGTTTCCATGGTATACATTGATCTAAGTTGAATGTGATGACGGAGAAATCATAGCCTTAAGGGAAAAAAGTATAATAACAAAATTACATAAGATAACAGGTTTTTTTTAAAATTAAAGGTAATAGTCTTTGGTCTTTGTTCAATTCTTTCTCTAGATACAGATGGCATTTTTTATCACAGATATCCCAAAATTATGTCTGATTGCTGCATTGATGGAATGAGCAAATCCATTAAGGTTTATCATCACCCCCACGTTGCTCTTAGGGTGTACAATGTTTTTCTGGTTCTGCTCATCTCGCTCAGAATCAGTTCATACGAATCCTTCCAAGCTTCCCTGAATTCCCATCCCTCCTCTAACAATAGTGTTCCATCACATACATATATCACATTCACTCAATATCCAATTCTTTGCCACCACAAACAGGGATGCTATGAATATGTTTGTACAAGTGATTTTTTACCCTTTTTATAATCTCTTCAGGGTATAGAACCAGTAGTGGTATTGCTGGATCAAAGAGTAGGCACATTTTTGTTGTCCTTTGGGTATAATTCTAAATTGCTCTCCAAAAAAGGTTGGATGAGTTCACAGCTCCACCAACAATGTATTACTGTCCCAGATTTCCCACATCTCTTTCATATGCTGATTAGTTTTGCAGAATCACTTCCTCCCCCCTTTAATTTTATTATTTCTTATGGGGAATGGTTCTAGGTAGGAAAGGGAAGAAGGATATAGTAAATGAAGGTGATTTAAAAACAAAAGACACCAGAAAAAATGAAAACCAAGGAATGGGAAGGGAATTGATTAAGGTCCCAAATGTAAGTATGGGGGGCGGGGCATTTGAATTCAGATCTTTTGACTCTGAGTCAGCACTCTTGTCTTTATACCCAGTTATTTTCCAACTGGATGGCTGGGTCGGGAACAATGTTTTTCAACTTACTTTGAGGTCTCAGTTCTCTTATCCATATATGCATTGCATAGTGTCAATGATAATATTCATTGAATTGAATTGAATTGAATCTCTTAAGACCACCTATCATCCATCAGCTGATGTGCCCCCCTAACCAGAATTATGTCTAATTAAGGAGGAAAATACTACAAGCTGAACAGAACAAGCTATTTTGCGAAAAGGAGAACAAGTTCATACCAACTCCCACACAGACCCTACTAACCCTATATGAAAGGAAAGAAATGTACTGCGCTTCACAAAAATAGCAGTATTGGACTCTTGGGACCAAAAGAGGTATTTGTGAGATGACCTATTAAGAATCAGTGAGCAGTTTTGGCCATTTTTTTTCAGTGAAAAGCAACCAGGGGCATCTAGATGGCACAGTGGATAGAGTACCAGTCCTGGAGTCAGGAGGACCTGAATTCAAATCCAGCCTCAGACACTTAATTGCTTAGCTCTCTTGGGCAAGTCACTTAACCTCGTTACCCTAAATAAATAAAAAAAATTTTAAAAGAAAATCAACCTGACCTACATGAGCATGAATTTCAAGATGTATCCAACCCCACATTATAAAGCTTAAAAGCCCAAACCAAATCATGATAGCTGGTTCCTCATGGCCCACAACCCAAATCATCATCCCTTTCAAGGGCTGCATTTCTTTGCAGTACAGCCAACGACAGATAAATTCCACTTCTAGAACATGACAGAGCATGACATCCTTTCCAGCCACTTTTTAAAACTGTGGAAGGATAATACAGATAACACAAGTAAGGCTATAAAAGCAATATATCACAATATTGTTGTCATCAGATTCCATATTTGCGGTAAAATTTGAAATTAAATGTGATTTTGAGTGGGGGTTTTTTTTTGCATATCCCAAAGCAATGAAACTGCAATCAGGACAGGCTTTAACTCATCATGTTCAAAACTGAACTTACTATCTTTCCATTCCTAGTATCCCTGTTACTGTGGAAAGTACCACCATTCTCCCAGTCACCCAGGTGTCATTCTTCACCCTTCTCTCTCAACACCCACATCCAATTAACTGCCAAGTTTTGTAGTGTCCATTTTTGGAACATCTCTCATATAGGCCCTCTGCTCTCCTCTGACACAGTCACAATCTTAGTGCAGGCCTTCATCATCTCATAGCATAGACTAATGGCAAGAAACTCAACTGTTCTTCAAGTCTCTCCTCACTCCAGTCCATTCTTTCTTCATTTGTCAAATTGCTTCTAGGTTTTTAAAATTCTGTTACAATCTTGCCCCTTCCTACTTTCCATCTCCTTACTAGCTCTGTCTTTCTTCTCTATCCCTAGTCTGAGATCCAGTGACACTGGCCTCTGTTTTTTCTCAAGTGGAACCCTTCATCTCCCAACTCTGTGCTTCTTCCTCATCTCTTCTTAATGCCCCTGACTTTATTCAAATCTCATGATGTCCCTTAATGTTAATGACTTCTCTCTGTGATTATCCTCAAATATTCTGTAAATATCTTGCTTGCACATTGTTTGCCTGTTGTTTACCCATTAGATTGTGAGTTCCTTGAGAGTAAGGTTTGGGTTTTTTAGGGATGGGATGAGGGGAGAGGTGTCCTGGGGGTGGAATGTTGGAATGTTGCCATCTTTTCTATCCCTAGAAAAAATATATGTTAATCTTGTTGACTTGACTTACTGTCATCAGATAATTCCTTGGGTATTGTGATCTGAAAGACCAAGACCAAATAATCAATATGTTTGGTTTAAAGAAAAGCAAAGAAAGAGAAAAGAGACAGAGACAGAAAGAGATACAGAAAGAAAAGAGAATATTTTCTACCACTTTCTTTTAACAAAAAAGTATTTCACACTCAAGACACATAGATTATGCGATATCAGGGTCCTAGGCCTACTTATTTTAAGGGTACAGGCATCCTTGACATTGCTCCCCTGATGAATGATTTTTCTATCCTCTCTCAAATCTGGCTGCCTCTATCAAAAATAGGTAAGTTTTGCAGTCCTTGTTCTAAGAATGTTCTGATCACAACTTGATGTCTGTACCTCCATCAACTATATCTTCACCAATCACCTTAGTACCTCCTTCTCCCAGCATTATATTTGTTTTTCAGCTTTGTGCCTTTCCCTTTTAGTCTTTTGTCTTCTCACTCCATATGCAAGACTACACATTTTTTAGCCTTACTCAGCTTTACATGATTAACATGGCCATGACAGATGTTTCCATGCCCATGGTCCAATCAGTCCTTTGTACAAATAATAAAAAAAAATGCCTTGGTCAGGCAAGAAAACATAGAATATTGAATCAAAATCAAGTTTTTAAAAGCATTTAAAAAGTATTTTAAAAAGCAAGTTTTTCTGATCTTGCTATCTCTTTTACTTTATGTTTCTTCCTTAAGGATATGATTTCTCTCTCATCACATTCTATTTGGATCAATGTATGCCATGAAAACAATGTAAAGACTGGCAAATTGCCTTCTGTGGGTGAGGGGAGAGAAGTAAGATTAGGGGAAAAAAATTGTAAAACTCAAAATAAATAAAATCTTTAACTAGAAAAAAGCAAGTTTTTTTAAAATGTTAAGGTATAATTTTTTTTTTACTTTTGTCACTACTCTAACAGCTCTAGACTGGGTTGGAAATCTGCTTCATTATTCTGTCTATAAAATATAATCACAATAACTTCTTTATATTCCTAAATTCTTATATTAGAATTTGATATTATATGCCAGATTGGATTGGAATAAATAAATAAATAAAATCTTTAAATAGGAAAAAAAGCAAGTTTTTTAAAAAAAATTTAAAGTTGTAATTTTTTTTTACTTTTGTCACTACTCTTTAACAGCTCTAGACTGGATTGGAAATCTGCTTCATTATTCTGTCTATAAAACATAATCATAAGAACATCTTTATATTCCTAAATTCTTATATTAGAATTGGATACTATATGCCAATACACTTATAAGTTCAATTTGAATTTTTACATTTTTTACATCACATTCTTATATTTAGAAATTGAAAAAACAGAACAAGTATGAATAGGCTCATGAGAGCTAATTGTTAAATTTTCAGTGTAAGCATTTACACAATGGAAATCAACAAATTCTACAATTCAGGGCTGAATTTATTGTTTTTTTTGATTTCTAAATGTAAGAATGTTATGGAAAAAAAATGTTAAAAATTCAAATTAGGGGTGGTTAGGTGGCGCAGTGGATAAAGCACCAGCCCTGGAGTCAGGAGTACCTGGGTTCAAATCTGGTCTCAGATACTTAATAATTACCTAGCTGTGTGGCCTTGGGCAAGCCACTTAACTCCATTTGCCTTGCAAAAACCTAAAAAAAAAATTCAAATTAAATTTAGAAGTGTGTTGTCATGTATATATTTTCTTCTTTAACCTAACACCTTTAGAGAACTCTGAACTTGGTTCAGAAACAATAGACCAGCTTGGATCATCAAATATCTTTAGTTTGCTCTCCGTCATCAGTCTATTCCACTTCTGTAGTTCAAAGTATTTCAGACAACTTCATTTTACTTTTTCCTGAATTAGCTACTAAGTCTGTGTCCCATACATCCTAAATCCCTACCACCAAAAAAGAAAGGGAGTTAGGATGTATAAGTTCTGCCAGATTCATCCCCTAAACTATATATACTTTCATAGTATAAGAACAGTAACTAGAGCAGCTTCAGGAACCACCCCACAGTTGCCAAACCTAATCTCTACCTTTAAAGCCTTTTAAATATGTGTGTGTGCACATGTATGCTTCTAATCGTAGAAGAGTATCAGTGAAAAACTATATATCAGAAGTGGAACTTGACTCCAGTCTTCGGGTTGACTATGTGCCTTTAATTTTGTTGTGTCATATGTATTCCAGGCTAGGAGCTATGAAGGGTTAACACAGAAATAGTTATGTGCTTTAACGAGCAAGATGTGCTTCAGAGCTTAGACAAGGGAGTAGCTGCATGTGTGAGCTAGGAGGTACATTCCCAGGCCCAGATAGATAGCACATTCTGAGATAATTACCTTCTGCACTTTGTTTATCAAGTCACTGTTTGGTTCTCAAAACAATCTTCTCTCTGTTTAGCAAAACACTGTTTTGGTTCTCAAAACAATCACCTAAGACATACACAAGGTATGCATGTGAAAAAAATGCTTGCTAAAATGCTTATGTAATTGGTTACGTAAATGTAGAGTATAAAAGTATGTATCCTGTGATCAATAAAGGAACCAGCTTATGCATCATATTGATGTCGGCCTGGCTTCCCTCCTCGGGACTCAGCAAATTTAATATCATAGTTACATAAAATCACTCCCTTCAGCAACTGAGACATAACTAGCAAGTCCTTAGCAACCTGAAAACTGTATATCTTGATAATGTCTCTTACAAAACAAAATATCTATAAATATAAGTAGGTCCCAATTAGCATGAATTCATTAGTTACACTAATTGGGACCTACTTATATTTACAGATATTTTGTTTTGTAAGAGACATTATCAAGATATAAAGAGGGGACCATATTGTTTGGATTTGTGTTGCATATTTCCCCATGAACCAATTATCATATTATGATTGGCTAAAACAGCAAGTAGTGAGAATGTGGTATGTCCTTGTAACAGGAACTGGTCAATACAGCCAACATGAATAATCTTTCTACTTAGTGTCAACTCACCTGGTTGCTTAGGGAACCTGTTTCTGGTCTTGATATCTCTTTCAGGGCATTTTCAGGTACTCTGTGACTCCTCCCTGCCTACGTACACCTGTAATAACAAAAATCCTCTTAATTGGTGTCAGAGCCAGAACTAGATGTGGATATAAAAGATTCCAAGAGAGAAATTCCTCTCTCTTTTCTGGCTGTAATGGAGGGAAAAGTGTACACTCCATATGGGAAAAGAGGTCTTGGGTACTTTTCTCTCAATGTGAGCCACTATATGTCAAAAATAATACACTGAACGGTTAGTTTCTGTCTCTATTTTGTTTCCTATTTTTCTGTTCTTAAGTGATAAACTGAATTGGATCAAAATAGATTATGACCCTGAGTTTTAAAAGGGCAAAGGATCATTAGGTGTCCAAGAACTATTGTTCAGGACAGGATTTTCTGACAAACCCAGTGAAGAATTTGTCCTAGGAAGCCTCCTTTGTAACCCAGTCCATTAGTGGCGTATCCTGTAAGTTGAGATGCCATGCCTTACATACAAGGAAATGCTATAACCAGAAATGAATTCAATGGTGGAGAAATGTTTATAACAATCATTTTAAATTTGAGCCCATACTCCCCAAGAAAGAGTGTGTCCCCGTTCAGAGATAGGCACTTATATTTTTTTATTGCTGTATTTTTTTTTAGAAAATAGATCTTTGTAAAAGTCAATTGATGTTACTTATTTCAGTAATTTTGAAAAGATCAACTGGCACTGCAGAAAGAATAGTGAAATAAAGACTTAAACCAATAATTTGGGGAAGAAAATAGTGGTGGGGAGAAAGGTACAAAAATGCACTGTTGGTGAAACTATGAACTTGTTGATGGATCTATAAACAAAAAGTTACTAAATTTTACATACTTTTTGACCCAGATATACTGTTATTAGGTCTGTACTTCAAAGAGTTCAAAGAAAGAGTAAAAATGCCCATATGAACAAAAATATTTATAGTAAAACTTTTTTGTGGTGGCAAGGAACTGGAAACTGAGGGTATGCCCATCAACTGGGAAATGACTGAACAAGTCCTAGAATTTGAATGTGCTAGAATATTATTGCATATTAAAAATGATGAAGAATTGTTTCAGGCAAAAATCCCATGTGTGCAAAAGTATTCATAGCAGTTCTTTTCCAAAGAATTGGAAATTGAGGGGATGCCCATCAATTGGGGAATGACTGAACAAATTGTGGTATATGTAAGTGACTGAAACACTATTGTTCAATAAGAAATCATGAGGGATGGGATTTCAGAAAAGTGCAAAGTCTTGCATGAATTCACATGAAGTGAAATAAACAGAACTAGAAGAACATTATACACACTAACAACAACATAGGGTGATGATCAACCATGACAAACTTGTTCATCTCAGTAGCAATAACCAAAGACAATTTTAAAGGACTTGTCATGGAAAATACTATCCATATCCAGAGAAGGAACTATGGGGTTTAAATGAAGACCAAAGCTTACAATATTCATGTTTTTAAAAGTTGTCTTATGTATTATGTCAAAAAAAGAATATGGTTTCAGAAAAACTTGGTAAGACTTGTATGAACTGATGCACAGTGAAGTAAGTAGACCTAGAAGAATAATTTATTTAGTAACAGCAATATTGTAAAGATGATCAACTTTGAAAGACTTAATAACTCTGATCAATAAAATGAAATATTATAGTTCTAAAGGACTCATGATGAAAAATGTTATCTACCTCCAAATAGAAAACTAATGTGCTCAGAATCCCAAATAAAGCATTTTTCCTTTCTTTTAAAAAATTCTTCAGAACAGAGCTAATGCAACAATTTGTTTTGCATAACTATACATATTTATAATGGCTTAGGAATAAGGAAAGGGAAAGAATTTAGAACAGAAAACAAAATAATCTTTTAGGGGCAGCCGCCAATCAAGTTCTGGGATTTGGATTTATCAGTGAAAGAGAGAGTTGGGATAAAGGCACTAAAAGTTTCATGGTATCAAAAAGAGAATAAAGAGGTTCTATTATAATAAGTGCCAAAGGAATGTACCATGTACTGGTCTTGATATGTTAATATTGAGATTAGTAATAATTTGAAGCTTGAATAAACAGAAAATAGAAAACTCCATTGGAATGCCTCTCCCCAGAAAAGAAAAAAAATCACACAATTTCACAATATGGAGTAAAATAGAAAATCTTTCTATAGAATTTGGCATATGTAGACACTAAATGAATATTTGTTGAATGGAATGAAATAGAATTAAATTGTGAATAGAGACAGAGATGAAAGTTAAAAGAAGAAAATAAAAAACAACTCAGGGAAAGATACTATTCTTGGAATTAAATGAAAATATCAGAACAAAGGGCTAGATTCACAGATCTGTCACTAGTCAGATATAGTACTCTATGCAAAGTACTTGATATAAATGATCTTTTGTGGGTATCATAGCAGCTCCTATTAATGTAGAGATTAAAGGTATTATTATTCTTCTTCTTTGTTGAAGAGAAAACTTAGGCTCAGTTGCTTAAGTGACTTTCCCAGTTCCAGCCCACCAGGATGGAAAGTAAGGAAGACTGGGAAGAAAAAGGAAAGTAAGGAGAGGAGAAGGGGAGGGGAAGGGAAGGGAAGGAAGAAGACAAGGAAACAAAGAAGAAAAGGAAACAAATTGAAAAGTAGTTCTTACAAACATTTTTCTCACCAATAAATTCACTTCTAAGGATAGTATAGTTGAATGGGTAAGTCTCTTCTTTGCCTGCAGGACATATTTATCTCAGTTTCCAGGTTACTCCAGTGCTGGACTAGGTCACAAAAGTAAAGCTCCAGGGCTCAAGGTTTGACAGTCAAAAAATTCTGGCAGGGACTATAGTTACTAGACATCTGGTGGTTCTTGGGAAGGGAAGGAAAGGAAGGGAAAAGAATTCCTTCTGCAGGAAAACAAGAACTGGTCTAGCCATTCAGTGACTCCTTTTGGAATTATGACTAAAAGTTACTCAACCATGTAAAACCCAGTGGTACCACTACTACATCTACGAATGCCCCCAAAGAGTTCAAAGAAAATTAAAAAGACCCATATGAACAAAATACATATATAACAACTCTTTCTGTAGTGATGAAGAACTGGAAACTGAAAGCCTGGATGTTGTTTGGGAAATAGTTAAACAAATTATGGTATATGTAGGTGGCCAAAAAATAATGTAGAAGAAGCTTTCAAGCAATAGGCTCAAACAATTCTGTTGGATCCATGCCTTGGATTATGGCAATAATTGAATCAGAAGTAAGAACTATATCAAATATGGCTAAACCAAATACCATCCTAGGTGAACAGACCAGGGATCAGTGCTGTTAATAGGACTCCTCTCCAAGATCCCAACTGAGTCTGATTAAGGAATAAGGTAATCAGTGCAAGTCCTAGTCACAATTAGTAGCCCCATATATATTTGAGTGCCATTCTGCCACTGGTCTCCTAGAGATTCCCATCATTTCCATAAATTCATTGGATGTAACAACAAACATTTGAGGCACTCCTTCCAAAAGACCAGATAATTTCTCTAATACTGTCTAGAGAACCAACCTCAGAATAAAGAAGACCTTGATTCAAGTTGTTTCCAGTACATCTTGATTGTTCGACCTAATAAATCACTTAATCACACAGTGCTCCCATGAGATTATAAATTGCAAAGCAATTGCTAAAATGCATTCATAGAGAGGTATCTTCCTCATTTGGGAATTCCCTGCTTCAATGAAATCACAGATCCAAACCCGAAGAAAAATAATGTTACCCAGTGAGAAAGGGAACTCCCTGATTTGGGTTGTGAAGACACTTCTGATAACCTTCCACTCATTCACACAATATTAAATCTTCCTTGGAAGGCATGATGAGCCTGATGTGTAGATGATGAGTGACAAAAGGGGTAAGGTACAAGGTCTAATGACAATAGAGAGTATTGAACACTAGAGATGACATAAGAATACCAAGACTGAGAGATCAAAGCTTAGGGATTTAATATTTAAACAGACTCATGAGGGGAGGGGGCAACAGTAAAGATGAATGGACAAGCATGGGCATTTTTGCCAAAGACAACCTTCTCCTGCTTCATTATTGTCCCTTGAGACATCTTGATAATTATGTCAAGGGGTAATATTGGAGGGGTTGGGTAATGATTGGAATTAAGGTAGAGTAAAAGATAAAGCCCATAGAGTTAAGCCTGGAAACCCAAAGACACCTTGATTGAATAACTGGAGTTGTGTCCTTAAAGGGAAATGTAGCTAGTCTTGCTTTAGGGAAATCAATTCCTTGGCTTGAATGGGAGTTGGGACAAGGATCTCAAGATCTATAATGCTATTTAAATATACTCTGCTTTTATTTATACCTGAAACAAGATGATTGAGGAATAGAGATCACTGAAAGCAAGAAGAAGCAAGAAATTGGGGATCTAGAATTCCAGATCCATACTGCTGATCTAAATCTAGGAGACCACATTTCAAATATTTCTGACCCCAAAACTTGCTAGTCTCTGGTATGTACAAGAATGAAAAATTATAATGTCATATTGAAAAACTTTTGCCTTTGAAACACCAACCAGTGCCTCTCATACAGGGAGTGACTTAATAGGATTGGGTTAGATTGGATTGAATTGCATTAAATTGAATGGGGAATTATATTTTGAATAGAGTCCACTGTTGGCAGAACCCCAATTTTAGGACATAAAATCTGGGAGATGCAAAGGATGTGTTACTTAACCTACAAAACCACAAGCTGAGAGAAATTGTACCACACTGTCTCTTTCATGCAGTATCTACCTGACTCAGAAACATGAACTGATTTCTCCTTCTTGGGGTGGATTCTATTAGTCAGTCAGCTGCCAAAGTGAAGTCAATGATTCTATGAATCAATGGCCATGGGGAAAGCCCAGCTTCACTTCTGCCAACCCCTGTCATTTTCCAGGAGCTACACACCCCCAAAAAAGAAAAGATACAATTTCTCCTCAGTTTGTTTCCACCAGAGTAATATCAGAACTTAGGATCAGCATCTTTCAGTCCTGTACTTCCCCTCCATGTGACTATTACAACAACTAGCCAAGTTATCTTGGAGAAACATAACAATAATATATTACTTTCATAAAAACACTTTAAAATGTACAGTTCACTTTATATAGGTAACCTCATCTTAGTGCCAGGAGACAAGTACAGCAGGTATTAACATCACTTTATAAATGAGGAAACAGACATATGAGGAGGTACAGAGACAATATACAACTTGTTCATAATCACACAACTGATAATTATCAGAGATTTGATTAATTATTAGGATTTGAATACAGAGCTTTCCCTTCCTGGAGTCCTACACTATGCTATTTTGCTTCTCAGAAGTAACTGACCAAGTAGGTGTCCCTTTAAAGTTACAAAGACTGTTTTGTTTTGGGTAGTACACTGGACCCAAATGAACCATTAAACCATTGCTACTGACTCCTCAGCCTGTCATTCAAGGCCTTTTTCAATCTATACCCCAAACTACATTTCCAATCACTCATTGCCTCCATTTCCTCACCTCCCTCTCACTTCTCTCAATCCCTTGTTATCTGGTTTCCAAGGGTGAGCATCATTCATGGCTTTCTACCCTTTTATCTCAATCTACAATTTCTGTATCTCATCTTCCATCTTTTGCTCCTGTGGATCCAATGATAAAATGAAGAAGAAGAGATTGTAGAATGAAAATAGGACAGAGAGAACTAGATAGAGCCTTGAGGGATGCCCACATTTGAAGCAATTGAAGTTCAAAAGGAACACGGACATTTGAAAGTGTTCTACATATTCCTCTGAATTCCAGTTCCACATTTCCAGACTACCTAACAGACATCTTCACATCAGCATTTACAAATTAATCTCATTATCTTTCCTTTCAAAACCATCCCTCCTTTAGATGTACCCATTTCTGTGAATGGTAACACCATCCACTTACTTTTTAATCATCAGGCTTGCAACATTGGGGTCATCCTTAACCCTACCCACCCCCTCATGCTTCATAACCAATCAGTTCTTAAGTCTTACTGGTTCTTCCTCCACAATATATTCCACATTCTTCATCCTTTCTTCACTCAAATAGCTTCTACTTTAGTTCAAATCCTCATTTCCTCTCACCTGGAGTAGGACAATAATAGGTTCCTAATTTATTTCTCTAACATCTGATTCACTCTTTTCTCTCCAATCCATTTTCTACTCTAGTGGCAAATTAATATTTCCAACACTGCTTGATTAAAAAAAGCATTATTTCTACTTTATTGACTCTAGGAAAACATATAAAATCCTTTAATTATCATTAAATGCTCTCCAAAATCTATATCTTGTCTTCATTTGAGTTCTATTTCAAGTTTATTCCCCATCCAGACTGCATTCTTGACTCTCTAGACTTTCTTTACCATGCCACAGAAACTTTTTCAACCTGAAAGTTAACTTTACTCCTAGACTTCTCATTCTGAAGTCCCTCTGCCTCTAAGACCAATTGCTCTGATTGGCCAAGTTCTTCCAGAGCATTCATTTTAAGGAGGATACCCAAGTCAGTCATGTCTTTTATTCCTCTCCAGGTTGCATTCCTGATTCTTTGACTTTCTCTACTATACCACCATGTGGGGGGCAGAACCAAGATGGCAGCATAAAGGCAGGGACTCACCTAAGCTCTCCCCCAAACCACTCCAATGATCTTTAAATAATGACTCTAACCAAATTCTAGAGTGGCAGAATCCACAAAAAGACTGAGTGAAACAATTTTCCAGCCCAAGACAACTTGGAAGATCCAAGGGAAGAGTCTGTTGTACCCAGGTTAGAAAGGATCCACATGTGATTTTGATCATAACATATTCAATTTTGATCAATGTATAGCATAGAAACAATGTACAGATTATCAGACTGTCTTCTGTGGGGGAGGGGAAGGGAATGGAGGTTGGTGGAAAAATTGTAAAATTCAAAACAATACAAAAAATGACATGTAGAAACTACTATTGTATATAATTGGAAAACAAATAAATATTCATATTAAAAAAAAGAAAAGAAAGGATCCACAGTGCAGCCAGAGTTAACCAGTCAGTCCCAGACATGCAGGACCAGACAGACCATGGGGGTGCCTGGATCAGTGACAGTGATTGCAGTTTCCAGATCTCTCAGCCCAGGGATTACCAGGGACAACTTAGAAAGTCAGCAGGAAAACTCTGTCACACCAGGATGAGATTGGACCACAGTCCAGCACAGACCTCAGCTGCACAGACCCCACCCCAATAGAACAGGATCAGGTCTTGGGAGTCACCAGCAGCTGTTTCCAGAGCACTCAGCCCATGGATGGTAAGGGGGTGGGAAAGATATTATAGAGATCTCTTTGTTTTCACTAAGGCAGGACTCTGTTTCTTTGCCCATTCTCAGATCCAGTTCACAGTCTTGGCTCCAGTCTCAGGAAAAGGAATAGAAGCAACACAGAACTCACTGTCTTAGAAAAAAAAAGGAACTCCCTTTGCAGTTCCAGGGCAGAAAGGAATGCTTATGGTCGCCCACAGAGCAAAACACAGACCAGGAGTCTCATAAAGTCATTGAAAGAACTGAGGTCCCTGGGGGATATCTCTGAAAACAGCTGCAAAAACCCTCAAAAGCTTGGGACAGTACATCCTCCACTCTGGAAGCAGAATTCCACCTTAACAAGAATTAAAATAAAATCTAGGCTGGGGAAAAATGAGTAAACAACAGAAGAAAAAAATCCAACTATAGACAATAACTTTGTTCAGATGGAAGATCAAAATACACACTCAGAAGATAACAAAGTCAAAGTTTCTGCATCCAAAGCCTCCAAGAAAAATGTGAATTAGTTTCAGGCCATGAAACGTTCAAAAAAGATTTTGAAAATCAATAAGGGAGGCAAAGGAAAAATTGTGAAGTGAAAAGAGAGGGATGTAGGAAAATCTGGAAAGCTGGGTCAGCAGCTTGGTGAAGAAGATACAAAAATTACTGAAGAAAATAGCATCTTAAAAACCAGACTGGGACAAATGGAACAAGATGTTCAAAAGGCCAATGAGGAAAAGAATGCTTTAAAAAGCAGAACCAGCCAAATTGAAAAGAAGATATAAAAGCTCATTGAAGAAAATAATATCTTAAAATATAGAATGGAGCAAAGGGAAGCTGATGACTTTGTGAGAAATCAGGAAACATTAAAACCAAACCAAATGAATAGAAAAACTAGAAGAAAATGTGAAATATCACATTGGAAAAACAACTGACCTGGAAAACAGATCCAGGAGAGATGATTTAAAAATTATTGGAATTGAAAGTCATAATCAAAAAAAAGAGCCTAGACATCATTTTCCAAGGAATTATTAAGGAAAACTGCCCTGATAGTCTAGAAGCAGAGGACAAAATATAAGTTGAAATAATATACCAATCACCTCCTGAAAGATATCCAAAATGAAAAAATCCCAGGACATTATAGCCAAATTTCAGAACTTCCAAGTCAAGGAGAAAATATTTCAAGCAGCTAGAAAGAAACAATTCAAACATCATGGAGCCACAGTCAAGATAACACAGCAGCTTCTATATTAAGGGATCATAGGGCTTAGAATATGATATTCCAGAAGACAAAAGAGCTTAGATTACAACCAAGAATCAGTTATCCAGCAAAGATAACACTCTTTCAGGGCAAAAGATGGACATTCAATGAAATGGGGAAAATTCAAACTTTCCATATAAAACAACCAGAGTTGAACAGAAAGTTTGATCTTTAAATATAAGATTCCAGTGAAGAATAAAAAAAAAAGTAAATAGGAAAGGCAAATCAGAGATTTAATGTTGTTGAGCTACTTATATTCCTGCAAAGGAAGATGATATTGATAACTCCTATGAGTTTTCTCATTTGTAAAAGTAGTTGAGGGTGGTAGAGCCAAGATGGCAGTGTGAAGGCAGGAATTCCCAGAAACTCATTTCCCCCAAAACTCCATAAGTCCTCAAATTATGACTAGACAAAATTTAGAGGGGGCAGAACCCACAGAAAGATTGAGGGATACAATTTACCAGTCTAAGACATAAGTTCCACAGAAAAAGTCTGTTCCACCAGGACTGGGGGTTGGAAAAAGCTGCAGGCACAGCACAGTCAGGCTGGGCACCTGGGTCCATGGCAGAGAGGGCAGTTTCCAGACCTCTTGGTTCAGGGATTATTGGGGACAGCCAGAAGGGATGGTGAGAGAACTCTGACACACCAGAGTGTGGAGCAGAGTTCCAGCCTCAAAGCAGCCCTGTGGTGAGAACCTCCAGCGGGAGTTAGCAGAGCCACCTAGCATGTCCAGAGCTCTCAGTCCATAGATGATGAGGGGAGCAGAGGAGATTGCAGAGGTCTCTCTGCTCTCCCTGGGGCAGGACTCAGCTGTTTGCCCACACTCAGATCCAGGTTACAGTCTGGGCCCCCACAACACCACCATAGCCAAGCAGGGACCATCCTCACAGCTCCAGGGCAGAGGGGAGGGCCTAAACACAGGCAAGAGAGCAGTTGGAGCCTCTCATAGGACCTTGGAGGAATTAAGGTCCCTGTGGTGTCCCCAGACCCCCCCCCCAAAGCCTTGAAAGTGTGGTAAATCAGTCATAGACTGAGGAAATGAGCAAACAACAGAAAAAAAAAGAATTTGACCATAGAAAATTACTTTGGACCCATGGAGGATTAAAATACATACTCAGACAAAATTGAAGCTTCTGTATCCAAACCTCCAAGAGAAATAGAATGATGGGCCCAGGCTATGGGTGAGCTCAAAAAAGACTTTGAAAAAGCAATTAAGGGAGGTAGAGGAAAAATTGGGAGGAGAAATGAAAGCAATGCAAATAAATCATGAAAACCAAGTCAGCAACTTGGTGGAAGAAATGCAAAATATACTGAAGAAAATAACATATTAAAAACCAGTTTAGGCCTAATGAAAAAAGCCACACAAAAGGCAAATGAAGAGAATAATGCCTTAAAAAGAAGAACTGGTCAGCTGGAAAACGAGATAAAAAAGCTCTCTGAAGAAAATAATTCTTTCAAATGCAGAATGGAACTAAAAAAAGCTGGTGACTTTGCAAGAACTCAGGAAGAAATAAAACTATACCAAAAATAATTAGAAGAAAATATGAAATATCAATTGGAAAAACAACTGACCTTGAAAACAGATACAGGAGAGAAAATTGAAAAATTATTGAAAAGTCATGACAGAGGGGCGGCTAGGTGGTGTAGTGGATAAAGCACCAGCCCTGGAGTCAGGAGTACTTGGGTTCAAATCCGGTCTCAGACACTTAATAATGACCTAGCTGTGTGGCCTTGGGCAAGCCACTTAACCCCATTTGCCTTGGAGAAAAAAAACCTAAAAAAAAAAGTCATGACAGGAAAAGAGCCTAGACTTCATTTTTTCAGGAAATAATACAGCAAAATTGCCCCAAGATCCTAAAAGCAAAGGGTAAAATAGAAATTGAGAGAATTTACCAATAACCTCCTGAAAGAGATCCCCCCCAAAAAACTTCCAGGAATATTAAAGCCAAATTCCAAAACTCCCAAGTCAAAGAGAAAAATACTAAAAGCTACCAGAAACAAACAATTAAACTACCATGGCTCTATAATCAGGAATACATAGGATTTGGCAGCATCTACATTAAGGGCTGGTAGGGCTTGGAATATGATATTCCAGAAGGCAAAAGCTCTTAGTTTACAAAGAGAATCAACTACCCAGCAAAATTCAATATCCTCTTTCAAGCTAAAAGATGGACTTTCAATGAAACAGGGGACTTTCAAACTTTCCTACTGGAAGGAAGGGAAAGGAGATGAAGAAGTTAAGAAATTTCACATAAGAGTCAAGTAAAATCTTTTTCAGTGGAGTGGAATGGAGGAAGGCAAGGAGGAAATGAGTGAGCCTTCATTCTCATAAGAAATGGCCGAGAGAGGAAATAACATACACACTTAAAAGGGTATAGAAATCTATCTTACCCTAGAGAAAATGAGAGGAAAGGGATGGGATAAGGGGTAATGGGGAGGGAGGGTAGGGGGGAGTAGGTGATAGAAGAAAGGGAAGATCTAGGGAAAGGGTATTCAGTTACAACATACTTATGAACAGGGACAGGATGAAAGGAGAGAAAGAATGGAATAGATGAGAGTGGGGAGGAATAGAATGGAGGGAAATACAGCTAGTGATAGCAACTATGGGAAAAATATTGAA
Organism: Macrotis lagotis; assembly: GCF_037893015.1. Lineage (NCBI taxonomy): Eukaryota > Metazoa > Chordata > Mammalia > Peramelemorphia > Peramelidae > Macrotis > Macrotis lagotis. Next base: position 34,672,818 of record NC_133662.1, read on the forward strand.
GCAACTTCTCTGGTGGATATGATGGGGAAGGCAACTCATCCCAGAGACAGAGCCATTGTAATCTGAACACAGACTGAAATACATTTTTTTTCTCTCTCACTATTCTTGACATTTCTCATCTTTTTGAGAGGGATGGGGTTTATGATTACTCTCACAACAAGATTATTGCAATAATATAAAATAAAGAAACAAAAAAGGGCAGTTGAATCAGTTAGATAATGCACAGGTAGAAGATGAATTTGAAGGGATTATATATTAAAAACATAGAGTTAATGGGAAAGAAAGGAATATGCTGGGGGAAAAAGGAAAGGCAGGAAAAAAACTTGCAGTGGAGTAGAAGAGGGTAAAGATGAGAAGGAGTGAGTTAGCCTTATTCTCAGTGGAGTTAGCTCAGAGAGAATAATACACACTCAATTTGGTATAAAAATCTATCTTACTCTAGAATAAAGTAGGAGAGAAAAGGGTTGGAGGAAAGGAGGATGAGAGGTGGGATAAGTAGGTGATAACATGGAGAGAAGATTGTGGGAAGGAGTAGTTAGATGCAAAGTACTTTTAAGGAGAGATGGTGAATGGAGAGAGAGAGAAAATAGAAAAAATGGGTATGGGGGAATAAGATGGAGGGAATACAGTTAGTAACAGTAACTGGGAAAAAATACTGAAACAAGTTTCTCTGATAAGGATGTCATTTCTCAAATATGTGTAAAATTTATAAAAAAAATAAGTCATTGTTGAGTCCCACTTCTGGACTCCCAAAATCTTCCCCATACAAGCATTAGAGGGGCAGGAGACAAGGATGACAAAGGAGAAAAGGATGACAAAAAGAGACAACTCCATCAAGACCTCCAAATGCTCCTTTATTCACCAGAATACAAATGCTTAAATATCCTTCCCAGACCCTAATCTACTTCCAATCCCGTGGCACTTAGTAAAACAAGGTTCTGATGCTCAAAGGCACAAGGTGATAATAATTTACAGTATTCCCATACACAACAGTGCCTAACAAGTTGTTCCTCAATTGATAAATGATCTAGAGATGTGATGAGTTTTCAGATCCGGTTACAAAGCAATCTATTTAAATCATTTTTTTTTGAATGTCCTCATTTACTGTTGATAGGAGAAATGTGAGTTGGAACAATTCTGCAGTTCTATCTTATACTGGATTAGCTAATAGGACAGATGGAGAAAATGACAAATGTTGGAAGAGATGTAGGGAAACTGAGACATTGATGCACTATTGGAGGAGTTATGAAATGATTCAAAAATCCTATAGAAATCTGGAACTTTGTCCAAAGGGTTATAAAGCCATGCTTACCTACCCTTTTGCATAGCAGTACCACTGCTAGGCCTATATTCCAGGAGAAATGAAATATTGGAAAAGAACTTATATATGTTCAACCCAAAGAGCAAGACAGAGACCAGAGTTTGATAAGTGTGGGGATCTTTATTCCCGGGGACTTGCCTGAGTATGGAATACCCAAATCAAACAGTACCTGAGTGTTTTTATAGGGTTTTTATAGTGTTGGGGAGGGGAATACTGAGAGCAGGCAGGATACAGAAGCAAAGATCATCTTATCATATGTAAAACCAGGGTTCCATATAGACAGAAAGGGTCTTTGTTTGAACATATTTCCTGAGATGGGGGCAGTCACATATTCGTGAGCTTCTTACAGGTTCCAGGAATTTACTATCTTATTGTTCCAGCCACACCTGGGGAAGGGGGTGGCAGTCCTGGGATTTAACAAGTACAGCAAGATAATTAGGCTGATGAGGGTGCTTTGTGATTCTTCAAACAATTTTATGGTATATCCTGGATCCCCAGGTCAAGTACTTGAGTCTTATTATTTTCAGACCCAAAGGCACCTGGCCAAATTTGTATTTCTAAGGAATTCCTCAGGCCCAGAAGGATGTCAGGGACCCCTTTCTATACAGGAATTTCACAAACATTGATATTGTACTTCATATGTATAGGGATATTTAATTGCTGAATAAATTGTGGTAGGACATTGAGATGAAATGCTATTCTGTTATGCACAATGAACAGGATATTCTCAGTAAAAAAGATGAAAAGATGCAATTGAAAATATACTGTATACAGAATAATAATAACATAATAGGATGATAAGCTGTAAATGACTTCCATTTTCTCAGTAATACTATTATCCAAGAGAACTCTGAATGACTTATGATAAAGGATACTGTCCATGCAAAAGACAGATCTGATGGTATTTGAATACAGATTGAAGCATACTTTTTTTTCATTTTATTTTTTCTTGATGTTTCTCTTTTTGGGGGGGATGTAGAGAGGGTTATATTTACTTTTACAACATGACTGTTGTAATATTTTTCATGACTATACATTTTAAACCTATATCAAGTAACTTCCTTTCTCAATAAGGGGGACTGGAGTGGAAGAAAGGGAGATAATTTGGAACTCAAGATTTTGGAAGTGAATATTGAAACTTATTTTTGCATGTAACTGAGGGAAAAAATAAAATAAAAATAAATAAATAAATGTCTCCATGTGTCATCCCTATGCACCTCACTCCTATTCTGACCTTTTCCATTTGACCGTTTCTCATTAGACTATAAGCTCTTTGGGAACAGGGACTGTCTTTCTAGCCACTTGCTTTTATATTCTTAAGCCATCACAGTATCTGGCTTATAAATGCCTTAATATTTTTTTCTTTCTTTCATGGATTCTACATTCCAGTCAAACCTGTCTGCAAGCTGTTCCTTGTTCATGACAATCTATATGGTCTGTGTCTTTGCATTAGTGGACCTGCGTCAGAAATGTACTCATCTCTATCTTGTAGAATCCCTGTATTCCTAAAAAGTACATCTGAAAAGCTACATCCCAGTATCCTCCTGATAGCATATATTTATTTACTTGCCTACATACTCCAGCTTTGAAATAGAATGTAACCTCTTTGAGGACAGGAACTATTTCGTTTTTGTCTTTCTATGGCCAGAGTTTTTAGCACAGAGCTCTAGAACACTTAGTTTTTGGAGTTTTTTTTTCACATTATAGTTAGTTAATATTTGTTGAATTGAACTGTATCTCTAAGGTCCTTTTGATTGTTTGCACTTATGAAGAGAAAATCCTCTTGAAATTACAATGTGTATCCTTGAACAATTTCATCACTCTCTTTGTTTCTCAGGAACCTAATAGTGAATACAATATGTTATATATGATTAATAATGTATCATTGTATTTTGAGTTATTTGAATTGAATCAAATCTTTGAATCTGTGGTACAGTGGAGTCAGAGGCTGGTTCAGAATCAGGTGATTTGGATTTTAATCCCAGTTCAGCCACTTACTACCTATTTGACTTTTGAGAAGGTCACTTAAATTCTCTGGGACTCAGTTTCCATATTTGTAAAGTGAGGGAATTGAACTATATAAGGTATAGTCTCTTTCATGTTCTAAACTGATTATACTATAACCTCCAATTACTCAACCCTTTGAATATTATGTTTCAATCAAACAAGATAAATGATATAGTAGCATACTAGGCCTGAAAGTTAGAAGATCTGAGTTCAAATCTAGCTATGTGATCCTGGGGCAAGTCAATTGACCCCTATCTGGCTCAGTTTCCTTATCTGTAAAATGGGGGTAATTATAATACCTACCTCTCAGGGTAATTGTGGGGATCAAATGAGGCCATATCTTGTAAAGCATTTAGCACAATGCTGTATACTTATGATTATGATTATTATTGCATAAGTAATGGATATAGGATTTTGTGTCTCTTTTCCTCTTACAATAATTTCATGAATATCAAAAGATTCTAGAAAGTCTATTAGTGTTGGCTTCTGAAACAATTTCAGATATAGCCCCATTGAAAAGTTTGGTCTTTTATGATGATTAGAAAATTGACATTGGGGGCAGCTAGGTGGCTCAGTGGATAGAGTACTGGCCCTGGAGTCAGGAGTACCTGAGTTCAAATCTGGCCTCAGACACTTACCTAGCTGTGTGGCCTTGGGCAAGCCACTTAACCCTGTTTGCCTTGCAAAAACCTAAAAAACAAACAAAAAAAAATTGACATTGGAGAACAAATTCAACTTTACTTGCCTTAATGAGAAGTCAAGCAACCACTGAGGAGTAAACACAAAGCAAATCAGAATGACACTGGCATAGTATAGTCACTGAAAAAGATCAACTTACTTCACCTGGCACCAATTCATATGTCTTCTTGTGTTATTCTGAATCCATTATGTTCATTGGTTCTTACAGTACAATTATCCTCTATTAATTACATTTATTACCATCATCACAACTATTCTCTAATCAAGGAGCACACACTTTATTTTCAGTTCTTTGTTATCCTCCACACACACACATACATACACACACAGACACACACAGACACACACACACAAATGTTTCTGTGAAAAATTTTATTATAATTTATGTTTTTACATTTTATTTTTATGAATTTTTAAAATTTCTTGGAACTGGTATTAAATTTTTTAGTGAGTATGACTTTATAATATGGGTCAGCTAGATGGTGCTGTTAATAGAATGCCAAGTCTAGTATCAGGAAGTCTCCTCTAATCTGGTCTCAGACATTTGTAACTGTGTGACTCTGGGCAAGTCTATTGCTTCAGTTTATTCATTTGTAAAATAAGGCTAAGAAGAAAATGACAACCCATGACAGTTTCTTTGTCAAGCAAATCCCAAAAAGGGTCACAAGGAGTCAGGTATATCTGAAAAAAAAAAAAAAAATGAACAACCACTCTATAATATATCTTGGTCTCTAGATGAGCTATTTCCCTTTCATTCCAACTTATTTTCATTATTTCTTTTTATTTCTGTATCTTTTAGTCCTCTTGATGAATTTTATTATTTCATCTAGCTCTATAAAGTAAATCCTTAATTGCAGTTTGATATAACATTAATTCCAAAAGTTAATTTAGGTAATATTACAAATTTTATTATAGATAATCCATGAGTAACCATTATTCCATCAATTCTATTCCTGTAAATAATGTTTTGTAATTTTTTTATATATTGAGCCTCTTAGTAGATTAATTTATATCCATTCTATGGTTATTTTGAATAGTTTTTCTCTTTATATTATTTTTCCTAGGTTTTGTCTTTGCTATATGAAAATATTGATGATTATTGTGCATTTATTTTGTTCTTTGGTACTTTGTAGTATCAAATTATTACTTTGGTAATATTGTTTCTTGGTTGATTCTCTAATATTTTCTATATAAACAAATTAGTATTCCAACAAAAAAAGAATTAATTTTGCTTATTCTTTGCCTTCCTTACACATTTAATTCCCATGTCTTTTCTTATTGCTATCTTTGCCATTTTTTACTGAGAAATTTGCTAGTTTTTCATTACTTTAAATAATATAAATCTTTGGATATATATATATATGTGTATATATATATATATATATATATATATATATATATATATATTTTACCTCATTTTGAAACCACCCTTTTGTGTATATGCCTTTTAAGAGTTTTAGTACATATAAATGCTACATTTTGTCAAAGGTTTTTTTTTGGTGGGATGGGGAGGTCTATTATATAATCATGTGGGTTTTATAGATCATGTATTTAGCATGATTAATCATCTTATTTTTCTAATACTGAACCATCACTCCATCCCTGATCTAAATCCAACTTGGCCAAGGTGACTATTGTTTTAATATGTATCAATAGTCTTTCTATGAGGATTTTATTTAAAATTTTTAAATCAATATTATTTATTGATATGTGTGTATGGTTCTCTTTCTCTGCTTTACCCTTGTTGATTTATTAGGAATATATTTTTCTCATAAAAGGAGTTTGATAAAATTCCTTATTTCTTGATTGTTGAAAATAATTCTATCAGTCTCAATATTGATTCTTCTTTAAAAGTTTCATAGAATGTATCTATAAACATCCCTTTCCCCTTTAATATGGCTTAGTTTTTATGAAATCCATTTTTTACACATTCTTTTTTATTCACTGTTACAAGGAATAGTTCATTAGGAAAGGAAAGCAATATATTCAAAATGAAGGAGATGTAAAAGCAAAAGATATTAATTAAAATTAAAGCCACCAAAAAGTTAAATTTTGGTTTATTCAGCATGTAATTGTGTATGGTGAGTTCTAAAAATCCTTTTCCTTATTCTGTGTTGTTCCTTGTTCTTTTGGAAAATTTTATTTTTCTTCCTTTTTATTAATCCAGTTTAGCTAGTCAAAGAATACTTTTTAGTTTAGTTTGGCATCTCTGACTCTTAGCTTTCCTGACTTCTGAAAATTCTCAGATAATGTCCTCCCTTTTGTAATAAGTCTTGGATTACAACTGAGAATCAATTATCCAGCAAAACTGAACATAGGGGAAAAGATGGGCATTCAATGAAATAGGGGATTTTTAAACTTTCCAGATGAAACAACTAGAGTTGAACAGAAAGTTTGATCCTCAAGTTCAGGATTCAGATGAAACATAGAGAGGGTAGACAGGAAGGGCAAATCATGAGGGACTTCATGATGTTGAACTGTTTGTATTCTTGCATGAGATGATACTAATAACTCATATGAACTTTCTCAGTTATTAGGGCAGTTAGAAGGAGCATATATATATACATACATATATATATGACATAGGAAGGAGTTGAATATGTAGGTACAATACATTAAAAAGATGGAGTTTATGAGTGAGAAAGGAATGTACTGGGAGAAAGGGAAAGGAGAGGTAGATTGAGGTAAGTTATTTCACATAAAAGAGGCAAGAAAAGGCTTTTGCACAGGGGTAGAAGCAGGGAAGGTGAAGGGGAATGAGAGAGTCTTACTCTCATTAGAAGCAGCTTATTCAATTGAGTATAGAAATTATTATATCCTAGAGGAAAATAGAAAAGGAGAGCGGGGACAGGAGGAGAGGAGGTAGGGTGTGGGTGATAGAAGAGAGGGATAATTGTGGGAATATAGGTGGTCAGATGAAACACATTTTTGAGGAGGGACTAGTTAAAGGAGATAGAAAACAGAATAAATAGGGGTGGGGAGAATAATATGGAGGGAAATACAGCTAGCAATAGCAACTGTGGGAAAAAATATTGAAGCGATTTCTCTAATGAACTAATGATAAAGAATGTAGAGCTGATAGTATCTGAATACAGAAGGAAGCATGTTTTTTCCCTTACTTTATTTTTCTTGAGATTTCTCTTTAAAGAAAGGTGGGGGGGGTGGGGAGAGTCATGTTTACTTTTACATGTGATTAAGTAGTAATGTTTTTCATGGCTACACATATTTAACCTACCCCAAGTAGCTTTTTTTCTCAATGTGGGGAGTGGGGTGGAAAGAAGAGAGAGAATTTGGAACTCAAGGCTTTGAAAGTAAATGTTGAAACTTGCTTTTGCATGTTACTAGGGGGAGAAATTTAAAAATAAAAAATAAAATAAATGATTACTATTGTTAAGTTTATGTTTTTCTTTTTTTTGGGGGGGGGGGGGCGGGGGGTTGGTGTGCAACACCAAGCTGCCCAATTCATTTCTTTTGCATGCACTTTTATGCACTTACTCTTTTAGGCCAACACTCTGTGCCTATCATTATTTTTGTTTACACTATTTTGATGTTGTTCTCATAGGCCATCCCTAACCACTTTGTGCTTATCTGCCTATTCTAAGTTCCTTGAATTTATTTATAATGCTAATTTCTCTTTTATTTTATTTATCAATAAATCATTCAATCAACAAGTATTTATGCAATAACTAGTTAGGCAGTATTCTCCAAGCTGAGTTTATAAGACAAAAGTTAAATAGTACCTGCCCTGGAGAGTCATATATCCATAATTATTAAGGTGAAGTCAATGAATTGTAGATGTTACCCAATCCCTATTTAAGATAAGTGACAAGGAGGCAGCTAGTTGGTGCAGTGGATAAAGCTCAGCCCTGGAGTCAGGTGAACCTGAGTCCAAATCTGGCCTCAAATACTTAATAAATACCTAGTTGTGTGACCTTGAGCAAGTCACTTAACCCCTTTGCCTTGCAAACTAATAAATAAAATAAAATAAATGACAAGCTGCTTCAATTCACTGCCTTAACGCAATAAAAACACATTTAATTTTTTCATTAGCTGTGAACAGCTTCTACTCATCTCCACTGAATCAATCTCATATTTTAGCCTAAATGTAGGAAAAGTCCTTGGTCACTTTAAATTTCTTTGAAAGACTTTGGATGAAACGGACTGAATTTCACAGGAAATGTGTACAGATTGGTTAAGGAAGCTTGGTCATGCCCAAAGGGGAATATATAAAATAGAAAATTAGTTTAAGATAAGGAACTTTTGGGGACAGAAAGCAGAAAGTCACCACCTTTGCCTCATATCTTAAGGATCAGAAAGTTTGAATTTTTCATCAGCATCCTAGCAGGTTCCTGGGACAGCTTTAGCTAGCAACAAGGAATGCATTAGGTGATGAAGACAGAATGTACATAATGGAGAAAGGCATATACAAGAGCTTTCCATAAAGAGTCCAGCAGAATGGTGATACTATACTTAAGGGAAATATATTAGATTGCAATACCAATAATTCTAGATGTGAATTACCCTCCTTACCACAAAGGCTCTAAAAGTTTGAATATACTTTCCCCTGAACTCTCTCTGTATTTATAGCAAAATATATCAAAAAATAATGGGAGGCTTTGTTTTATACAAGCTATACCATCATAATTAATTCACATTTTTACAAGTTTATTAAGTCTGATTGATTAACTGTTATAAATCAATAATCATGAGGAATAGGTAATTGCTGGAGGTTCACTAGGTATAGCACTAAAAAAGACACTTTTCCCATAAGTTTGTATTTATTTTATCCTCATTTCTAATTTTAGTCTATTCTGAATTCTATTTTCTAATTAATGAGTTCTAATTTTATCTGTTCTTTCTCATTTTTCTCTATGATCTTCATGAAAGAGGAGCTTCTGGAATTTTAAAACTAAGCCTCCTCCTCTACTTATTTCTTATTATTGTACCTGAGAATGTTGCCTGTCCTATATTTCCTTTGTGTCTATGTATACATATTTAATTAAATTTAATTTTTGTTTTGTTTTTGGTGGGTACTTTATTATAACTCATATATAATTTTGTATAGTTATATAATATATATATTATATATTTATATGCTTTTAGAAACATAAATTAAAGAAGAAAGCAGTTTTGTTTCCTGGAGACAAGTCTTTATCTTAAGTCACAAAGTCTGACCCAACTCATTGCCTTTTCTTTTACCAACCAATCCAATTCCATTCTTTCCTTTTTTTAAAAAATAGCTTATAAATATAAGGACTAGTCTTTTCTTAATAATTGCATGATTTTTTTTAACCTTTCTTGTCTGGATTATTTACAAGTCCTTCTTCACTTCTACCTTTTGTTTTTGTTTTTACATTTTTTATGATTGGGCTGTTTCAAATTTGTTGTATGGATTTGTAATTAAGTTCCTTTATATTTCAAAATATTTCATGCAATTTGAGTTCATTTGATTTCTAGTCTATTCACTCTTTCATTTCTCCTGGCAGCTTAGTAATCCTTAGTTATTTAGATTGATGTTGTTGTATAACTCAAGATTTTTCATCTGACTACATGTAAAAATTATTATTAATTATTCAATTATGGAAATTAACCACAGCATCTCTTGAAATTTCAAGCATGAGATTTTTATATCATGGTGATCTCTGGATTAGATCATTCATATGATCTGGGGATGGGAGTACTAATCATTAAGCATTTCAGGAAAGATTCTCCAAGGGAAGAGGCACATGAATTGGGCCTTAAAAAAAAAAGCTCAGGATTCTAAGCAAGAAAGATAAAAAGTGGCAATAGCACAGACACAAGGAATACACATCAAGTTTCGGTTTAAAAGGAAAGAAAAAACAGCAGATGAAAACAAAGAGAGTTTATGAGGGATACTGAGTGAATTCACAATGCATTGCCCCTACCTTTCTGATAAGCAAATGATAAAGTTATTCTTAATAAGAGTTTGGGGGTGGCTAGGTGAAGTAGTGGATAAAGCACCAGCCTTGGAGTCAGGAGTACCTGGGTTCAAATCCGGTCTCAGACGTTTAATAATTGCCTAGCTGTGTGGCCTTGGGCAAGCCACTTAACCCCAATTGCCTTGCAAAAGCCTTAAAAAAAAAAGAGTTTGGAAGAAAATAAGAATTTGAGGAAAGTGGAGAAGGTTTAGAATAGCTGCTTTGTGAATAGGAGATGAATAAAATATTCATTGAAAATATAGTTTAGGGTAGGCAGGAGAGGGTGAGAGGGAGAGTTTAGAAATCAATATTTTTTTAAATGAATGTTAAGAATCTGGCTTAATATTTTTATTAGGTTTTTTTTTTTACAAGGCAATGGGGTTAAGTGGCTTGCCCAAGGCCACACAGCTAGGTAATTATTAAGTGTCTGAGGCTGGATTTGAACTCAGGTATTCCTGACTCCAGGGCCAGTGCTCTATCCACTGTGCCACTCTATCCACTGCTCCTTAATATTTTTTAAAAAAATAAATAAACCTCAAATCCCATCCAGGATCTTTAATTAATGGTACTATCTCTTTTCAAGATTATAAACTCCAAAACAGTAGAGACTGGTATTTGGATAATTACTGTATTTGGTAGAGCATATGCCTCTTGAAAAACCTTTTATAGATAATGGAGAGATGTTAGAGTTAAACATTTTCTAAAGTTTTTTCTACTTCTAATATTTATAACTTTTAAATTACATGAAACAGAAAACAAAAATATTTTTAAAGACTTTTTTGAACACTGGTAAATTCCCAGTTTTAGATATTTACCTATCATAAGAACAATGTCTGACAGTGGACACTTCTCCATAGGGAAAGCTTTTTGTAGTTAGTGGGCCTGTAAGATTCAATCACCATTTAACTTCTTCTACTATCTTTTCTTTCTCCAGTTTCTAACTTGCCCTTGAAGTAGTATATGTTTTAAAAAAAAATTTCTTAATTGAATTTAATTGAATCAACATAGTCTCTGGATCAGGAAATCAAAAGTTTACTGGATATTATACCTGAAAGAGCAACAATCAGATGAAATGGAACAGATCCATCATCTCAGTCAGTTTTGCTACAGAAGTAGAAACCCTATTAAAGAAGATAATGATGGGAAGAGATTCAGAATCAAACCAAATAAACAAAGAGGAAATCTGGGGGAGGTGGCATAATTTTGAGGACATTGACAAGTTCTCACGATTTTTCTAGGCTAACTACAGAATTTATTAATAGCATTCAAACCACCAGTATATCCCCAAAAAGAAAAAAGTCATGTCATTCTTATTCTTATTCTTGTTCTCAGAAATGAAGCTATAAGCATAACCATAACCCAGAAAAATTGGCTTTGTCAAGGACTACAGATTGATTCAGAGCACCCCCAAAAGGTTAGAATCTATATGATTTTGTATTGAGATAGAAAAAGAGAACTAGAACTTTTTTAAAATGCCAACATCTAGGTCAAAAAGATCTCATGTACCTTTGATCAAATCAATCAGGAATAACAATAATGATTAACATTTATATAGAACCTTTTACATAATCAGGCACTATGCTAAGTGCTTTACAATTATGATCTCATTTGATCCTTACATCAACCCTGGAAGGTAGATACTAGTTTTATTCTTATTTTACAGATGATGAAACTGAGGCAGATAGAGGTTAAGCAATTTGCCCAGGTCACACAGGTAGTAAAAGTCTATGACTGAATTTGAACTATTTTCTTGGCTCCAGACTCACTGCTCCATCCACTGCACCATCTTGCTGCCCAAAAGACAGATCTTAGTAGAAGGTAGTTAGAAGAGGTTAGAGATAAGGATAAACACAGGAGATGGTGGAATATTCTTGGTGTCAGAAGCTGCATTCTTGGTCTCTCATCTTGTCCTCCCTTTTCCCTATGTAAGAAAAGGTCTAGAATGGACAGACTGCAACAATTTGGAAAATCAAAAAATTTTCTAGGTTGTATGGCATGAAAAGGTTATCCCCCAATAATTCAAGAATGCTTCCATCATCCATCTCTATAAAGGTGAAAGGAATAAATTGTCCTATGACAACCACAGGAATATTTCTCTTTTAGTCATTGCTGCTAAGATTCTTGCCAGAGCCCTTCTCAATAGACTAATTCTTCACCTGGAAGATGGTCACCTCCCTGAGAGCCAGTGTGGCTTCAGAAAGGATAGAGGAACAGTCAATATGGTATCTGCTGTCCAACAATCCCAGGAAAAATGCCAGGAATAAAACAAAGGTTTGTGAACAACATTTGTAGATCTGACCAAGGTCTTTGATACTGTCAGTCATGAGGGCTTATAGAAAATTGTCAAAATTTGATTGCCCAAAGAAGTTCAATTTCATGCCATGTATGCCCAGATTCTGGATAGCGAAGGATGCTCTCGAGACTTCCCAGTCACCAATGGAGTGAAAGAAGGATGTGTCCTTGCTCCCATATCCAACTATGGAGGGCAAAGGAAAGAAGAATTCCCTAGAGAAAGAAGCCTCTCTTAATCCCCTCAAGTACTCAATTTACAGGATTTCTAATGCACTGCCCAATATCTTGTACACAATAAGAACTTAAATATTGAATGTGAATTTGAATTATGTTCTTTTTCTGTGGATGGCACTCTACATCAAGATTTGGAATACCACAAAGCCCTAGAAATGAGATCCACAGACATTAAATAATAATTATTATAGTATTTATATAGTGTTTTAAAGTTTGCAAAGTGGGGCCACTAGGTGGCGTAGTGGATAAAGCACTGGCCTTGGAGTCAGGAGTCTTCCTATTTCCAAGTCTAGCCTCTATCCACTGTACCACCTAGCCACTCTAAATATGTATTAGTCCTGAGTAAATCAGTAAAATAGAAATAATAATAACACTTACATAGGGGGCTATCCTGAGTTAGTCAACACAGGATAAAATAAAAGACTTTGAAAAAGTTTATATGAATGCAAATTATTTTTGTTCCTACCTTGCCAATTCTTCAACCTTAGGTCTGTGGTTTGCTTTTTCTCATGGTGAGGATAGATTTGCCCTGATCCATCTATAATCTCTTACCTATCCCCTGAAGACTGATGATAGCCATTTGCCAACTAGGGTCTGTTTGGCAACAGGGCAATCTATACATAGATCTGAAACCTAAAGCAGTTAAGTGGCCCGCTGAGGGATGGGATGTGTGACTACTGCCTCATTAACCCTGTGCTCTGAAAGACTGAATTAACCAGTCAAGAGTAAATTAAACACTCAATTTCTATTAAAATGTTCATTGCCTAATTTCTTATTGGCTCCACTCTTTGTCTCTCTCCCTTGGGCCCAGGATCCCCTCTAATTTCCATTACATTTGTAAAGTATTTCAATTTGGAGGTTAACAGCTGTTTGAGCGTGTGGCTCCAGAGAGCTCTTTGCTTCACTCACCAAGCCACAGGCTGCCCTTCTAATCCCAGCCAGGCACCTCAAAAACATGTACTGATACAAAAAACCATCCTTGGTAAAGACATCTCCAGTTGGTGGGGGACTGGCAACAGAGTGCTCACAAGTGTCTTCAAATCCCTGGCAAAAGTTGGCAAAGAAAAGAGGAAAATGAGGCTGTCTGAAAGTTAACAGTGATGCTGGGCAGAGACCAAAAGGAACCAGCCATGATACATTGGAAGCAGTACTGGAATTGGATGACTTGAGTTTGAATACTAGCCCTGGCACATTTGTGAGCAAGATCTCAAACAAGTTACATCATCATCATCATCATCATCATCATCATCATAATAATAATAATAATTAGTTGGAACTTCTTTGTTTCTTGAAGGTCTGCCTCAACAACAACTATGTGATATTATCATCCTCATTTAACAGATGGGGAAAACAGAAGAAAAGGGAGACTAAGTGATTTGCCCAAAGGGTTTGAGGCAGGATTCCAACTCAGGTCTTCCTGGTTCCTAGGCTTATAATCAATCCACTTGCCTAACTTCTTTGGGCAACTAGGGTGGTACCATGAATAGAGTTAACAGGTCTAGAGTCAAACTCATCTTCATGAGTTCAAATCTGGTGTCAGACACTTACTAGCTGTGTGACCTTGGGCAAGTCACTTAATTGTTTGTCTCAGTTTCTTCATCTCTAAAAGTGAGTTGGAGAAAGAAATGGCAAACCATTTCAGTATACTTGCCAAGAAAAGAGCAAACGAAATCAGAGTCAAAACAAATGCATGACTTATCTGAGCTTCAATTTTCTCAATTGTAAAATGAGTTTGATAAGATGAACTCCAAGGTTCTTTTGAGCTGTAAATCTATGATCTCATTTTCCAGATGAGCAAACAAATCCAAAGAGACAGTGATTTATCCAGTGATGCACAGGTAATAAACAAAAGGCAGGATTTGAACTCTGGTCCTTTATATTTTATAGCCAGTGTTTTTTCAACTCTACTCCATTACCTATGCACCTGTTTTCCAAAGCAATGATCTCCATCAGCATTGGTCCAAGGTAATTTCCACCTTCTATAGCCAGCCCAATTCCCCCACCAAGTATGTTGAAGAAAAATGAAAAGGAAAACCTTCCCTGTGACTGCAGCCGTACGATCTCTAGTTCCAGGTGTGCCTTGAGGGAAGAGCGAAGTTGGTGAGGACTTCTTTCTTCTACCATGGATTTGACTTTCATCTTCTGCTGCCCCTTTCTTACTTAATCTCTGCTTTCAGAAGAGCCAGAGTAGGCCTCCCATCTGACCATCTAACCATCTGCCTCCCATCTCCATAATGAATGTGCCTCCAGCTTGACTCCCAGTCTTCACTGGGAAGTAGAGTGGTATCCTCAGTTCGATGAATGTTCTTATACCTTGTTATAGCCGTCATATTTCAGTAATTCTGTAGGAGTTTACCCAAAGCCCATTCTCCGACCCACAAATTCCTGATTCTCATCCCTATCAACCCAACCATTCCAAAGTTTCAATCAAACACTAACCCCAGGTCCTGTGAATTGAGTTCCATAAGCAACAAATTTCCCTTTATCCTTAATCTTTTCCTCTCCTACTCCTTTCATCCTTTGTGTTTTGTTGGCTTAGGGTAAGTTAAATAGTAATTGTTTCTGTTCTGGTCAGAAACCCTGTTCTGGCCTTGTCTTCTCAGACAGGTTTTTTTTTTCCCCAGTTGGTAAAAGAGGTCATTTTTCATCATATTTCCTACTAAAGCTTAGTCACCTAATAGGTGTTGCCTCAAACTGAGACCTGGGAAAGACCTTAGCTTAAAAAGGTCAAGGTCTTCCATTGCATTCAGAGCAATCTCCAGTCATCCTGATTCTCTTGTCACAAGACCCAGATGGCTCTGGAGGAGAGTGAGGCTAGTGACTTTGCACAACCCTGTCTCACTTAAATCCAATTTACTAGGAGGGGCTAGGTGGCGCAGTGAATAGAGCACCGGCCTAGGAGTCAGGAGTACCTGAGTTCAAATCCAATCTCAGACACTTAATTAATACCTAGCCATGTGGCCTTAGGCAAGCCACTTAACCCCATTGCCTTGAAAAATCTGAAAAGAAATCCAATTTACTTACAAGTCAAGACATAACCTTCCTGATATCACTGATCCTCTGGAGAATGAAGGACAATCTTTCACCTACTATTATTGAAATTTTGCTCCCCTGATAAGGCCTCCTTGATCTCCCTTTCCATACTGACTCATTCTCATTGTTTGAATTAGGGGAGTTGGGGGGCAGCTATGTGGTACAGTAGATAGAGCATGGCCCTGGAGTCAAGAAGACCCAAATTCAAATCCAACCTCAGACACGTAATAATTACCCAGCTGGGTGAACTTGGGCAAGTCACTTAACCCCACTGCCTTGCAAAAGTCCTTAAAAAAAAAAAAAGTTAGGGGAGTTGGAATACTCTTTGCTTCCTGAACTACTTCTAGGTTCTCCCCCATCTCCATCACTCAGTAACCTCTCCATATTTTTGTCTACCTCTCAAGCAAAACTCTGATAGCTGTTGTCTTACAGACTTCCGGGTCACTCTTCTTCCTTCCTCAGTGAGTTAACTGTGTCACTCACAATTTTCTCTTCCTCAATTTCTGCCCTTATGTTAAGAGGCTTCAAAGACATTGATTCTCCCCATCAAACTCCCCAACCATTCAGTTCCTCAAGCTAGTACTTCCCATGACCTACTATACCACCATCCCATCTCAACCACACAGCAAGATGGATATGCCCTTGATCTTGTCATCAACTTACAAAGGTAGTCTGGAAACTTCCATGTTTAAGAATTCTGTTATTCCCCTATCTAGTCATAATTTATTAGTTTTTAACTTTCTTCTCTTTCCTTCCCTCACAAATTCCTACTCTTAATCTGTACCATAACCTCCAATCCCTTGATCCCCTCAATTCTCTCCCAGGTCATCTCCCTGCATTAATTCTCATTTTTTTCCCCTATTTGACTCATTGAAGAACCAATTAAATTCAATATTGTCTTCTTTTAAATCACTATCATTTTTGTCAATGACATCCTGCCTTGCAAACCTTAGCCTTGGATCATTCTCACCATTCCCCTCCTATGCCACACGTGCTACTGAGCAAAAGATAATGAAAATCATACAATCATTCTGACTTGGTTTACTTCAGATTTATGTTATACAACCTCAATTGGGCTCTCATTGTTCCTTGGCAAAGGCTAACCTCTGCTTGTTCAAGTGATCTTATTCCTTCCCATCTCCTCTAAGAGATAGCCCCTTCTGTCCTTCCCATTTGATTATTTTCACTTCTTCCTGTCTTTTGACTGCTTCTCTACTATCTATCAATATGCCCTTGTCTTCCCTATCCTGGAAAAAAAATCTCACCTGATCTTTCCATCTTTGCTAATTGTTGTCCTGTCTCTTCTCCCCCTTTGTAGTTCATCTCCTTGAAAAGGCCATCTATAATAGGTGCCTCTTCCTTTCCTCTCTTAACTCCTCATAATAGAACTTCCAATTTTATCATTCCACCAAAACCACTTTTTCCAAAGTTACCAATGATGTCTCAGATTCTGGGCTTTTCCTTAATCTTCATTCTCCTTGAATTCTCTGCAGCCTCTGACACTGTTGATTCCTCGTTAATTCCTTGATACTCTTTTTCTCTCTAGGTTTTCTACTCTATCCTCTATCCTTCCTAGCTGCTTCTGTTTCCTTTACTAGATCCTCCTCCAGATCACACCATAGGTGTCCTTTAGGGTTCTGTCCTGGGCGCTCTTCTCTTCTCCCCTATACTACCTACTTCACTTAGCAATCTTATCAACTCCCATGGATTTAATTGTGATTCTCAAGTTTACTTCTCCTGCTCCAACCTCCCTGGTGATTCCCTATTTCCCACCTTGCTATTTCAAGTAAGTGAAAGCTGGATCTTAAAACTGGTCTTAAAACAATTCAAGTGAGGAGCAGTAGGAGTCAATGAACTTAATTTGAGATAAAATCTGAATTTGATATCTCAAACTAACATGTCTGAAACTGAATTCATTTTCTCCTTAAACACCCTCCCTTTCCCCCACCCCCATTCTATGTTGGCTATTACTGGAATGGGCAATATCATCTTTCCAATCATTCAGGTTCACAATCTAAGAGTCATTCTCAACGCCTTTATAATTCCTTATATATGGTCTCTTGCCACCACAATTATTTTTTCCTTTGCCACATTTCTTGAATAAGCCTCCTTCTTTCCTCTGACTCTATCATCACTCTAGTGCAAGCCCTCATCATCTCATCCTGGCTACCTTCCTGTTGTAATTGCCTGTCTCAAGTCTTTCCCCAATCTAGCCTCCAATCAGTTACCAAAGGGATTTTCCTAAGGCAGAGGTCCCTTATATCCCCCTGCCCCCACTCAATAAACTCCAGGGGCTCCCTGTTACCTCCAGGATCAAATATAAAATCTCTTTACATTCAAAGCCCTTCATAACCTGCCACCTCCTACCTCTCCAGTTTGCTAACTCCTTATTCCCTTCAATATACACTCTTCAATCAAGTGATGAGTAAGACAAACTCCATCTCTCCACTCTTCTCATTTTCTCTGCCTCCCTTGCCTCAGCATGTTTGCTGACATGAAGTCTCAGCTAAGATCCCATCCTCTTAAAAAAAAAGACTTCCAAACTCTTTTCATTCCAGTACCCTTCCCTGGTATTATCCTATAGGTAGTTTATTGTTGTCTCCATTAGATAGCAAGCTCCTTGAGGGTAGGGATTGTCTTTTTTCCTCTTTTTTGTATCCCAAGAACTTACCACTGCAGTTGCTTAATTAATAAATATTGATTTAGAACTAATCCATTTCCAATTCAGAAGAGATTATGCCCAAAAGAACATTTATTTTATTGTTTCTTGAAAAATTCTTCAAATGCTAGCAAACCAACCACATACAAATTTTACAGTAGCAGGTGATTCCACCAGCCACCTCCCATGCCATCTGATGGGCAGTCCATAAACACTGTCTAGCCACAGCCCGAGAAGTCTAGAGATCTTAAATTTATGGGAAACTCAAGTGAATGTAGTTTTACCAAGGCCTGAAAAACGAGACATCAGCTTTTGCCCCAAGTCCATCTACCATCAGAAGGTCTGCCATCTCAGCCGGGCCAGACCAATAATGGCCCAATTCTTCTCCAGAATGGCTTCACTCTTTAAGCAACTCAGATTCCTCTGTCTGGGTGCTAGACTCTAAGGAAAGGGTATCAGGGTATCCCCGCTCTGATGGATCTGATTTGTCATTATGTTAATTAAATACTCTTACAGATGACAGGGGGAAGCTTCCCCAGATCAATAGACTGAACCCAGTTGGGTTGGCCATATGCATGGCTACCTGTCGCCACCCTGTGGTGACTTGGTGTCAGTGCCCCTGAGCAGCAATTTGCATGCAGCAGAGAATCCAAGATTAAAGATTATTTTTTGGAAAGCAAAACCAAACATGGTTTGGCATGGGAGCACCCACATTGAGGTGAGAATGCCATGAGGAAGGGGATGTACATGTAATTCAGACCAAGTCTACATTATCAAAATGGTAAATTATTAATATTACTTAGGTCATTCCAGAAAAGAAAAAATTATATTTTGCTCTCAAATCACTGGATTATTTTGGAAGCATACTTGAACCAACTAATGCAGGAAACTGCTTCCTGTGCTATTTCAGATAAGTGAAAGCTGGGTCTTCAAAGTGTGATAGCAGTCCAAGTAAGGAACAGTGGGGAACAGTCAACAAACTTAATTCAGATGAGATCTGAAAAACCACCTGGCAAATCTTGGCCAAAATGGACCATAACTGAGGCAAGAGTTCCATCAAAAAGTCATGGATCATTGCTGACTTCCACAAAAAAAAAAAGACCATGTAGAATTTTTGCCTTGAATTTTTTCAAGAGTGCCAGAGCCCCAGAGTCCTTTTCCATCTCTTCCTGGCAGCCTTCCCAGTAGTCAAGTCCAGTTTTAACTTCCCTGGGATCCACCGAGGCTCTCCACTTCGGTTTAGCAGCATCAGGCAGTCTAATGAGTCAGCAGGGGGAAGGCTGCAAGAAGGGATGGATGCAGAAAACTATACAAAAAGTAGGAATGGGGAAGGGACAGAGAAAACTTTACTTTTAAAGATAAGTCCTCTTATGAGAGAGACAGCAGACTTAGATGAGGAAAATGATGTCATCAGAGACCATGACCTGGTTATCGTCTTGCATCTTGTTCAAGGCAGCCTGGACCTCAGTTGGGGAAAAGGGAGCTTCATTATCTTGGTTGATGGATTCTACAAGACGATTCATACCCACAGACTGGGCGTGGGTTGCCCGGAACACCTCTAGGAGAGCAACCTTGAATGCCTTCAACCTGCCCAAAACAGAAGAAATCATTGGCCTCAGAAAGGAGAGGGGAGGCAGGAGGAATGTTTAAAGGGGATGGCCAAACCACTCTCCTTTCTATAGCTATTATAAGACTTGATTGGTATGTTGGTTATTTTTGATGAACTGTTTTTTTTTCTCCTCTCTATTACAAGAAAGAGACGGAGTGACCATGGTGGGTAGAGCTGGACTTGGAGGAACTACAGACTGGCTGCTGAGTGAACACTCTCAGTTCTCTGGAGGACTCTTAGAATGGTAAATTGGAGCTATCAGGGAAATCATGTGCCTGTCCCTACCCTTACAAGCTCTCAAAGGAAGGGGAAAAAGGAAATATTTGGAAATAAAGACAATATAAAGACAAAAGAAATCAATAATACATTTACTTTTTTTTTTTAGGTTTTTTTGCAAGGCAAATGGAGTTAAGTGGCTTGCCCAAGGCCACACAGCTAGGTAATTATTAAGTGTCTGAGACCGGATTTGCACCCAGGTACTCCGGACTCCAGGGCCGGTGCTTTATCCACTATGCCACCTAGCCACCCCACATTTACTTTTAGTAGAGTTAGTGAACTATGGATAAAGATTGTTAAGTGTATTGCTAAATGCAGTCATCAATGAACTGGTTTTGCTTTTTTATTTTTGTTTGTAAGATAGAACTCATTAAGGACTGTGAGGGAAGGGCTCATCATATCTATAAATGACTATGACGGAAAGAATTGATTATAAGGTAAAGGATAAAAAATGACAATACATGTTCTCATGCAGCTTTCAACCTCAAAGTCATCAAAAGCATTAAGGCTGTTAAGGCTGTCTCTCCCCTGAGCTTTGCTCTCTCTCTCTCTCTCTCTCTCTCTCTCTCTCTCTCTCTCTCTCTCTCTCTCACACACACACACACACACACACACACACAGCTACTCCCCTAGATGATTTCCTCTTTTATGGGAGCTGATCATTTGCTCTAGGTTCCTTTCCACCCTGGTGAGCCAGTCCTAGTGAATCACTGGTGATTCCCAGTAGAGAGGGAGTTCTAAACCCAAGCAAGTTCTCCTCTCTACAGTTTGTCCCATTACCTCATGGTAGGCACTTTCAATCCCCCCACCCCCCAACCAAGGTGAATGAATTTATAAGCTAGGAGATCCCTGCTTTGAATGATTACATATTCCCCACCTCAGCATCTTTCTCAGCTTGAGATGGAATCCTTTAATAGCTTACAAAGTATCCAAGAATTTGAAGCTGGAAGAGGCCTTAAGAGACCATCTAGTTCAACCTTATTTTTACCGATGAGGAAACTGAGGCCAAGAATTTACAAGAACATCTGATCCAACTCCATTTTACACATGAGGAAAAATGAGGCTCAAAAGTTAAGTGATTTGCCCAAGGTCATACAGTAAATTTCAGAGGCAACTCTCTGTGACCTTGGACTAATGTTTTCCCCTTAATTTTCCTAATTACAAAAAAAGGGAATCAGGGTACAGGAAGAGTGCTGTAATAACATAGGATTATAGATTTAAAGATAGAATAGGCACCTCAGAGATCATCTAGTCATAGCTCTTTATTTTACAGAAAACTGAAGCTAAAGAAGTTAGGAATAATATCATAATGGTAGATCTGGGTTCAAATTTCATCTCTGACATTTTCAAGCTTAGGCAAGCCTGGAAAAGCACTTAACCTTCCTCATCTTCAGTATCCTAAACAATGAGATGGTTGGATCAGATGGCTCTTAAGGTCCCCCTTCCAATTCTAAGTCTAGGATCCTGACTGTATGATCTCTCACTTTCCTTTCAGATGTGACCTTCTGATAATCTATAATTCAAGGAAACATTATCACAGAGAAATAAAAATAGGGAATAAATACTGGTTGATTTATTTACTGACTGTCATAGACAACTCAGGAAAAAACAGATGAAATGATTCCCCCTACAACCTCTCTTACCTGGATTCAGTCAACTCTGCCTTTTGGCCCTCTTTAGATTCTTGTGGTTCAGGCATCTTTGGGGTGTGCACTGCATGGGGAGGAAAGGAAAGATAACAAATGGAAGCCAAATTCATTAGCAGTAAGCAAAAAAAATAAAAAGTTCATCCCACTTTCTACAAACCCCTGTTCCAGCTGAATAGGCAAGAGGCCCAGTGTATCAGGTGTTTCCATGAACACATCAGATTATGAGAAAGAAAGGGCCAAAGGAAATTAGGCTTAAAGGATGAAGCAATGTCCAAGGTGGTTAAGGGGGAAAATTTCTTCAAGAAGAAATCAAGGAAGACCAATCACTATCTGGGGATACTGAAAACAAGCATGAACTAAACACCAGAGTATACCCTGGGATGAGGACAGCAAAGAGCTTGCCCTCCAGGTGCAAGCACCTCAGAAACAGGGTCAAACCCTGACCATCTGGCCTCCAAACTGGGAAAGGACACTCACCCTGGGGCATTTCCTCTTCAGTGTCACTAAAGTCATAAGGGTCATAAGATTCTCCTTCTTTCCCTTCTGAAGCATCCATCTTCCTCCTGTAGAAGTGACACAGGTTAAAAACATCAGGTCCCACTTTCTAAAGCTCCCCACTGAAATTTATACTTTGAACAAACCCACACAGACACAGACACAGACACACACAAACACACCCCCTTGGAGCTTTGATCTTTTCACAGAGTAACTAAAGATTCCAAAAAGTCACCTCCCAACAAAACTGTAAAAATACAGTTAAGAGGGATGACTGTTATGGGCAAAGAATATCAAAGGTAGTTCTTATTTTTTTACCTTCTCTAGTAACCTCGGCCTGAGATCCTGCTGTGAATGGCCCAGATCATTTTTTCTCCAAGGAAAGCGAAGCAACCAAGCAATTCTTAGCAAACAGACATGGAAACACCCCCACTCCTCCACCCCACCACAATTTTCCTCTTCCCATCTCCTCTGCTCCACTTACTTCTTTTTTTTCCTCTGCTCATGGCCATCTTGCATTTGGTCCTCCTCTTCCTCTGTCTCTGACTCATCCTCATTTCGTTTCTTTCGCTTCTTCTCTTTCTCAAGGACCTAGGACCAACCCCAGGAATTTTATTAATATTTATATATTAATACACACACACACACACACACACACACACACACCAGATGCATGAATCCAGGGGGAGAAAATAAAGCAGTCATATCCTATGCTTTTCTGATCCTTAAATAGCCAGTCACTTAATCTCACTGTGTCAAAGAGTCCTCCATCATCTATAACAAGGTAAAGTATATTTAAGCTACACATAATTCACAGCATTGTAAGCAAATAAAATAATGCATATAAAATGCCTGAAAGTCAGGGTGGCCCTGTGGATAGAGATCAAGCCCTAGGTTCTGAACTCAACACTGCCCCCTCATGCCGTGGTTACAGACTACTCTCCTACATGTAATTGCCATATAGAAGAAAATGAGCTATGCCCAAGCTCACAGAAGGCTCAAGACTTCAAAAGAAAATGGTAGATTAGTCTCCCAGCTAATTACAACCAGACTTCTTTACATTTATTTCTTCAAAGTTTACAAAGCACTTTCTTTGCCACAACCTGGGAGGTCAACGGTACAACTTTCCCCAATGATAATGATTGCCACCTTACAAAGGAGAAGCCAGTTGGCTCAGAGAATTTAAATGACTTGGCCATGGTCACACTGTTATTGTTGGAGTTTCCCACCATGTTGGACAAGGATATGTTTGACCTTGGGCAAAGTACTTTATTCTCTGGGCTCACTTCCTTAGCTATAAAATGAGGGAAGGTTAATTCAGGTGATCACAGAATCTCAAAACATCAGGGCCAGGAGGGTCATCAAAAGAAAAAAAGATCAATAATCAATGCTGTGAGTGCTTTGCTCAGGACTGCCTTGCTAATCTTTTATTAGCTGTAATCATTAAGATAAATAACTGATTTATAGTAAGAACAGTCTCTGGTTTAAAAATAAAAATAATCTGTATGTAACCAAACTATGATGCAGTCCCAGAGAGATTTCTGTTAGTTAACATTAGAAGTATAACTAAATCAATACAAAGTATGTATCCTTAGGATGTAACCATAATAATCTATATATTAATCTTTATATTAAAATGATAAATAAAACCTCATAACAGACATCATGGAGAGAACAAAGCTAGGATGTCATCAAGTTGGGACATAAAGATCTGCAAAATTCAATCTTGCATGAATGGGCTTTTAAGAGGACACTGTTGAACCATATATGAATCGAGAGACCTAGAAATAACTGAATTTTATATATCAGAGTCTCAGAATAAACTATAGCACCCATCTTTGTTTCTCTTAATAAAAATTGGTTTCTTTGACCAGAAAGACTTCCCAGTTCTTTTTCACACAATGACAAAAGAACCACAACTTGGTCTCCAACTCTGAGGACCCTTTGGTGAACATTCCAGGAACTGTAGACCTGGTTCCTTCTCCCAAGAGATCCTGAACCTGGACTCCTCTCCCTCACTGATTCCTTTCTCCAGAGTTCCGGTAAGCCTCCAACCTTAGCAGGATCCTGTTTTTCATTTGCATTTCTCTTGCTAAATTTTTCATCTTAATCTCTCTGGTTGCCACTTTAAGAAAAAGTTAAGTGTATGGAGAAAGATTTTGCAGCAGACGATTTAACTTCTGCAACTTCTCCTTTTTTTTCAGAAATTAAGAATACAAGAGGTTTGTCGTTCCTTAAAGGGTTCACTTATGTAAGTGTGTTTTGTGCTAACCTGCAGGTGGTTCACTTGAGTCATTTCTTTTGGCTTGTTCAACCAAAAATAAACAGGCTGCAAAAAAAAACCATTTGCATAGAAGACATCTCTTTTTCTACACTGGAGGTTGCAGACATTAAAAAGAAAGATTATAAATAATTTGAGACTTAAAAATGTATATCTGGAGATTCTAAAACTTATGATTTAAAAATTCTGTATGTACTTGGACCTTTTCTTCTGGTTTTCCAAAGGAAAAAGAAAATCTTAAAGATAGGAAACTAAGATGTACAAATGATTAGAAACTAAATTTGTGGAGACTTATAGGAAGAGCCAAGATGGTGGCAGGCTCCCGCAACAACTTGGACTGAAGCCCCTAAACAGATCCTTAAGCAACTGAACCCACCAAAAAAATAATGAAACAACTTTCAATGAGATGTCTTGGACAAATTTCAGGAAAAGTTCTGTCCCACAGGTAAAAGGGAAGTATAGTCCACTGTAGGCAGGAGAGCTTTTAGCCACAGC
Organism: Macrotis lagotis; assembly: GCF_037893015.1. Taxonomy (NCBI): domain Eukaryota; kingdom Metazoa; phylum Chordata; class Mammalia; order Peramelemorphia; family Peramelidae; genus Macrotis; species Macrotis lagotis. The sequence goes on from NC_133662.1 coordinate 34,697,807, forward strand.
ACAGTTCAGGTTTCAGTGCAGCTCCACCAGCCATTGGGTCCCAACCTCAACTCAGAGAGTGAAGTCTGGAGTCCCGTAACACTGATGCAGTTTTGGGTTATCCCCGTGCAGGGAGCAAATCAGAAACATTGGAAAAGCTAGAGTAGAAAGCAAGAGACAAGCAAAAAAAAAAAAGCTTGAGACTATATCCCCTATACCACAGGAAGAGAGCTCAACTGAACATGAGCAAAAAAACAAAAAAGAGCTAACCAATGACAGTTACTTTTCTGAAAGGGATGATAGAAATGCCATCTCAAAGAGGAAAGCAATGATAAAATGCCTCCAGATGAAGCCTCAAAGGAGATGATGAATAGGTCTCAAATTCAAAAAGATCTCTTGGAAGATCTCAAAAAGGATTAAAAAAAAGAGAGGAAGAAGAAAGATGAAGAAAAGAAATGAGCTATGAAAGAGAATTATGAAAAATTAACTGAAGAAAACAATTTTAAAAGTACAAATGACCGACTGGAAAAGGAAACCAAATATCTAACTAAAGAAAATAAATCTTAAATAAAATCTTAGAAACTAGAATTGGACAAATGTTAGCAAATAACTCCATGAGATACCAAAATTCCATCAAAGAAAGCCAAAAGGCTGAAAAAATAGAAGACAATGTCAAGTATCTTTGGGAAAATGATTAACCTGGGATATAAATCCAAGAAAGATAATTTACGAATTACTGGTCTACCTAAAAGTCCTGATCAGAAAAAAGTCTGAACAATATCATGCAGGAAATTATCATGGAAAACTGCCCTAATATATTAGAACAAGAAGATAAAATAGTCCCTGAGAGAAACTAATTTACAAAAAAAAAGAAAAACAACTGAATGTTAATAATTGTATTTGTTGGGATGTTTTTAACTTGACTGGTGCCAGATTTTTGCAATTTTTTAAGGTTTTTAGATGAGAATCTAGATTAGGATTCCTAAGTAAAACCTATGACTGGGCTATGTGAAAGAGACATAAGGAAGTTAGCTTGAGTCTGTGTGGGGAACACCACACAAAAACAGACTGTTGAGGGCAGATTAAACCTCCGAATGACCCAAGAAACAAGTCGCTAGGGTCCATATTTATTAGGGACCACAAAACCTCATCTCACCTCTGGTCAAGCCAGTTAGTGGTCTTGTCACAGCAGCAAATAGGATTTAGAGTAAGGATTTAGTTAGGATGCTTTGATGAAGGTTAAGAGTTGTAGTAAGATTAGATTTAGCACCTAATGGAAAATCTACAGCGGTATCTTCAAAAGCAGTTGCTAATCTAAATAGAGAAGGGAACATAAAGGGAGGAATCCAAAGGAACAAAGAATGTAGAATCGCTTAGCAGTGTTGAAGTTTGATGTAAACTGGGACTCACTCAAGTTTAGGTAGACAACTATTTAGATATTTTTAAATTTAGATTATTTTAGATAAGTTTATTTAGATAAACTGGGATTTACCCTTGTTAACTGATCTTTATGTCAGGTTCAGTCAGTCATGAGCTCAAAGCACTTTTGCTATATGGTCAGTAAATGGCAAGAAAGATTTCTGATCAGGACTTGTTGATTGTCTGTAGTATGTCTGGATGTTCTGTCCTAATTAAAGTTCTTGTTTCTACTCTGCCTTATTCTTTAGCCAGCTATTTAAACAATTAATGGGCTAATTTTTTCTTTCTACTAAATTCTTTATGATTAAATTTTGCACATTAATAGACTTTTTTAGATAGAATTAATTATTTTTTCTACTCAGAAACATTTTTTGTTAATAATTAAAGCTATAAATCTTCTAAAAATAATAGTTAAAATAATTTTCTTTTCTTACCCCCTCAGATGCTTTATGATCAGAATAGTCAACCCATTGTTCTGTTGTGGTCACAGAGTGTCCGAGGAAACTGAACCTGTCATCTCTTTTCTCTGTTTGCATGTTAGAGAATTGGCTACTCAAGTCACAGAATTATTAGAATTAATCAGTAATTTTTCTTCTCAAGAGGTAATAGTAAGTGGACTTTCTTCTCAAGTTACTGAAAATGAGCAAGCTACTTTTAGCTCTCCCCCACACCTCAAAATAACTGAAAACAGGAAACAGTGAGTGAAAAGAATAGAATAAAATAGCTGGGGGGTGGGGTGCCCACCACCTCTCCCTGCATATAATCTGATCCAGCTCACTAAACTTGAGGGACACTTAGACCCTAATCAGCCTAGGGATGAGGATAGACTGGTTTAAGCAAAAGAGGTCTGATAGAGAATTTTAGTAAATTTCAGGAAATTAGGCAAGAAAGAGATCCCAAGCCGTTCTATGACCAGCTCTGCAAAAAAAAGCTAAAAGTTAAAGTAGAACTTGACCCTATTAACCCTAAGGAAGCCAAAATCATTAATACAACTTTTGTAACTCAGATATCCTCAGAAATCAGAGATTTTTTTTCATGAATAATTGCCCCTAAAACTCTTGCAATCACCCCTGCCCTTGAAAACAAAGCAGTCTAAAGCAAAAACCCTTTCTCTGGGAAAAAAGGATCATCACTGTGCTAGAAACTATAAAAACAAATAGACAGGGGCAGCTAGGTGGCACAGTGGATAGAGCACCAGCCCTGGAGTCAGGAGGACCTAAATTCAAATCTGCCCTCAGTCACTTAATAATTACCTAGTTGTGTGACCGTGGACAAGTCACTTAACCCCACTGCTTTGCAAAAACAAACAAAAAAGGGAAAGAAAAGAAACAAATAAGCAATCAGAAGCCAGAGAAATCTCAGAACCAGCCCAAGATGTTTTCTTCAACCAAATCTGGTCCATGGAGAAACTTTAATAGCCCCTCAAAATGAAGTATGTACATTTTGGTGAAGGGAAGAATGGTTTACAAAACTAAAATGAAAAATTTGTATTTCCTGATTTTAACTAACTTTTGATCCTTTAATAATAATAATATCACTTGTTGCTGTTCATTCCAAATAGTTAACATCACTGAAAGATTTGTGGTGTGTTTTTAGAGATACTGTTTGCTCACTATTACTTATACCACCATTAAGTAGATTCCATCTGAATTAGTTTGGACTGATTTCTCTAATAATGTGAAGATTGTAGGATCAAACCATACCTGTTTCTTTGAGATAAAAGATGACCCTCTGCCATCTAAATAAGTATCTTTAAAATTATAATTTGGACATTTAAAAAAATTGTTCATTAATAAGAAAAATTAATGATCTTTGTGTAAAATAATTACCATCTAACACTTTTGAAATTATAATGTGGATATTCTCAAAAGTGCTGTTGTTTTATATTTTAGGGTTCCTTATATAAAATTATCATCCTTTAGTTATAATTAGTTTTCCATATAAAAGCTCCCCAAAGCTAAAATAGTAAAAATTGTTCATTTGAACCATCTATGATTGATAAAGGAACTATAAAACATCTAAGTCAGCCTCTTATAGCACTCTGTTTTGTTCTCTATGTAAGATTTCTGTGCAACTAATTCCTCCACTATTCCTAAGAACCTAATCTGGATACCATTGTTTCCATCATTCCTGATACAGTTAAATTGCTTTATTGCTAGTAAATAAACTCAGTCTTTTTCAGTTTTCCAATCAGTGAATCTGTCCAGTACATGTTCACATTGATCAGGAAGGAAGTCAACACAACCAGAATGAAGACAAAGAAACAACTCCACACTGTATTTGGAGCTGCAAGTTACTGTGGACAGTATAGTCCATCCTTTGGTGAGATTGTTAAACCATTAACTGCTCTAACTAAAGATTGTTCCAGAAGCTCTGCCTTAGCTGTCTGAACATCTGGTGACAGTTTAAAAGAAGTCTCTTCCAAAGTAAATGACTGTAGTAATTTATTGTTTGATAAACCCAAAGATTCCAGGTTCTGGGATAAAAACCAACTCTTTCGTAAAAAACTGTTGGGAAAACTGGATCAGCATCTCATATCCTATACCAAGATACAGTCAAAATGGGTGCAGGATTTAGACATAAAAGGTACTATTATAATAAGTCAATTAGGAGAACAAGGAATAGTGTACCTGTCAGATCTATGGAAAGGGGAGCAGTTTATGACCAAGGAAGAGATAGGAGAACATTATAAAAAAAACAAACTGAATAATTTTTATTACATTAAATTTAAAAGTTTAAAAGGACTATACTAAGTTGGGAAACAATTTGTACAGCTAGTGTTTCTGACAACGGCTTCATTTCTAAAACACATAGAGAACTGAGTCAAATTTATAAAAAAACCAAGTCATTCCCCAATTGGCAAATGGTCAAAAGCTATGGAAAGGCAATTCTCAGATGAAGTAATCAAAACTATCTATATAAAAAATTACTTTAAATCATTAATGAGAAATGCAAATTAAAACATCTCTAAGGAACCACCTCACACCTCTTAAATCAGGCAATGTGACTGGAAAGGAAAATGATCAATGTTAACGAGCATGTGAGGAAACTGGGACACTAATGCATTGTTGGTGGAGTTCTGAACTGATCCAACCTTTCTGGAGAACAATTTAGAATTATGCTCAAAGGATAATAAAAATGTACCCTTTGATCCTGAAGAGATTATGAAAATGGGTAAAAATCCCACATGTGCAAAACTATTTATAAGCAGTTCTTTTTGTAGTGGCAAAGAATTGAAAATTGAGGGCTTACCCATCAATTGGGGAATATTTGAACAAATTATGGTATATGTATGTGATAGAACACTATTGTTCTATAAGAAATCACAATAAAGGGGTACCAATCATAAAGGTTACCTACTTCCTCATAAGAGAGGTTAATGAACTCAATATTCAGAATGAGATCTAAACCTTGGCCATAGTCAATGTGGAAATTTGTTTTACTTGACTATGTCCATTTGTTATGAGATTTGATTTTTTCTTTTTCCAGTGGGGTTTGGGGAGTAGATAAAACAAACTTCTTGCTCATTGGAAACAAAAATAAAATGTAAAAAAAAAAAAAAAAAGTGTCCATGCCTCTATATTCAGGTTTCAGGTTTGGATTTAAGCCCAATCATCTTTACTCCACCCACCCCGGTCCTCACCTTCTTGAAGTAAGCATACTGGACCAGGTCTACTGCATCTTCTGCATCCTGCAGCTCAATAGTCTTGCTCATCCGAGCCTTGGCATGGGCAGTGGCCAAGCGGATGAGAGTCTCCAGGGTCCGGGCCGTAACTGGGGATGTCTGGGAGAAAAAGTGGAAAATTCTAGTCAGTACACTCCTGATCTTTGGACAGTCAATTATCATTTCCAGTGTACAGATATAAGAACTGAATTGAGGTAATGAAGATTTGTCTAAAATCCCATGGAAAACCAGAAACAGATTCTAGCAGATAATTCAGAATTCTGGATGCTTCAAAGGGCCCTAGGCATTTTTTAAAAGAAAGATATCGGGGCAACTAGGTGGTGCAGTGGCTAGAGTGGAGGACCTGAGTTCAAATTCGACCTCAGACACTTATTAATTACCTAACTGTGTGACCTTGGGCAAGCCACTTAACCCCATTGCCTTGCAAAAACAAAAAGAAAAAACCATATTAACAAGCTGAAGCAAGCAGAAAGGAAGGCAATCAAGATGGTGAAAGGTCTAGAAAACAGATAATACCTAGAATGAAAGAACTAGGAATGTTTGACCCATGGGGGGAAAAGAATATGTAGAACATACAAGCTGTTATCATCAAATATTTTAAAGATTGTCCTGTATATACTCATTCAGTTGCAAAAAGTAATTCATTTGGACCTCTTCCAATTCACACCTATGCATGATGTTCCAGTCAGTATTCATCAGTCTGATATCCATGAGGTCATAATTATAAGTTCTGTATAGCAGCTTTCAGATGATAAGCTGCAGAATGCAAGTTTACTTGCTTAATGATAGGAAGATAACTATAGAGGCCCTCTACTCTTGTTTTTCCTTGTTATGGTGACCAAGTGGAGGTGACTCAATGACATGGTAAGACCTCCAACTTAAATTTTGTACCTACAGATCACTCTCTCTTGTCCAAGATGAGCAAGTGACCAACTCATGACCATTTTAAGACCACTTAGTGAGATGCCCCATGCCTCATCCTACCACAGACCTCCCTTGCTGACCTACCATTTCTAAGTGAGATATCATTTTTGAGGGGCTAAGAAGCAAGATCTATAAATCAATGGGATTCTGTACTAGGTTAAAAAGACCAAGGATTTGACTCAGCATACCCTTACCCTAAAAAAAAAAAAAAATGAGAGACTATTATCCTACAACAAGAAGCCCTTCAAACCTTTAGGAAGAAAAGGCCAGGGGAATTAAAAATATTTCAGTTATGGTTACCATCCCTAAACCACTTCTACCCTCTCCACATACCCCTCCAAGTGGACTCACTCACCCTGGCGACATCTGAACTCATGCTGTCTTGGCTGCGCAGGCGAGAATACTCATCAGCAATGTGGTTGGCTGCCTCCTGTGTCAGTACAGGCTTGATGATTTTGGCCACGTGAATATACTTCTTCATGAAGGCTGCACTTACTGTCTTCTCCCTGAGCCCCAATAAAAACCCCAATGAGACAATCCTCACCCTTCCTCTTGGAACTCAGAGATTCTTAATCTAAAAGTCCATGAATAGATTTCAGAGGGGTTGGTAAACTTGGATGGGAAAAAATATGTATACCTTTATTTTTATTAACCAATGGTTTCCTTTGCCATTTTTTTATTTTATTTTATACATTGGAAGAGGTTATTCGGGGAAAGGGGTCCACAGGCTTCACCAGACAGACAGGGAGATCTCTCAGGTGAGGAAACCACTTCAATGCATTGGGGCACCCTCTCTGAAATTTGGTTTAAAAGAGATGTCTTAAGAAACTGTGGCTAGGGAGTAGCACAGTAGATGGAGCACTGGCCCTGGAGTCAGGAGTACCTGAGTTCAAATCTGGTCTCAGACACTTAATAATTACCTAACTGTGTGGCCTTGGGCAAGCCATTTAACCCCATTTGCCTTGCCAAAAAAACCCCCAAAAACCTATGGCTTGCCCAGAGTCACCAAGACAATACATGTCAGGGCTCTTAAAACCAGGTCTTGATTTTAAGATCAAGTCTCTATTCCCTAAGCAAGTAGTCACTCAAGCTGCTTGCCTCAGTTTCCTCATCTGCAATATGAAAGCACACATTATACCTCCTAGAGTGGTTGTGAATATCAAATGAGGAGATTAATAAAAAATGCTTTGGACAGTGCCTAGCAAATAGCAATTCCTGTATAAATGTCAGATTTTTATTGCTATTATTGTTATTGTTTTCACCACCATTATTGTTTTCATTATCATCATCACTGTTGCTGCTATTGTTGTTTTTCACTCTGACACACTGCCTCTAATTATAGTGATGAGGGCTTCTATCACAGACACCTAATGGCAGTTGTCTCTCACCAAAAGCAATTGGCTGATAAATGTGACTTCTTTTAATCATGATGATAACCCTCAAAAGGAAAAGGCAGGGACTGGGGAGACTGCTATGATTGTTATCCTCAATTTGGATTATGAACAAAAAAAAAAAAAGAGAGGAACCTAGTTCATGAAGCAGAAATGACAATAACTTTGTAAGGCAAGGATAAGCTTCCTGATAGTAGGGATTGTTTTGCTCAATTTATTTGTACTCCCATCCTCTGATACACACACAAAAATTAATTTAATAATAATTAATAAACACTTGCTGGGGAGGCTAGGTGGCACAGTGGATAGAGCACTGGCTGTGGAGTCAGGAGTACCTGGGTTCAAATTCGGCCTCAGACACTTAATAATGACCTAGCTGTGTGGCCTTGGGCAAGCCACTTAACCCCATTGCCTTGCAAAAACATAAACAAATAAACAAACAAATAAATAAATAATAAACACTTGGTGATGAGTTGACTTCTCTATCATTAAGAACAAAACACCAAAGGAAAGGAAAGTCATCCTCAGTCTGATATGCACACTAGTTTTCCAAAGAGCAAATGTCAAAGGTTGGTAAGATGAATACAATGGCCTGATATTCTGAGGGAAAATTCAGGGGGAGCCTTCAAGAATGAAATTCTGAAGACAAGAAACCTAAGTTGAAATGATAAAGACAAGGAAAAAAGATTAATGTACTCATTAACAAATTCAGATTGAGAACTATGGAGTGTAAGAAGCAAGGACAAACAGCAGAGGAGAAATACAAAAGAATGATATGGTACTTTAAGAATTCTGTCCAGAGTTCTAACTCCCAGAGGGAGCAGAGGGTAAAGGTAGGAGCTCAGGGAAACAAAGGGGCTGTTCCCCAGATTAAAGATAATAACAATAATGAAAGCTAGGATTCACATGCCCTTTACAACTATTATTTCATTAGATCCTCAAAACATCTCTGAGATAGGTTTTAATAGTATTTGCATTTTATAGTTAAAGAAACTGAGGCAGAAGAGAATTGTCTTGCCCAGGATGGCAGTTAAGTATTTTAGGCTAGATTTGAAATAATAAATTCTAGTTCAAATCATTTTTTGAAGTCCCAGTTCTGAGATTCTGTGATTTTCTAATCTTCAGAGATCATATGCTTTTAGTTATATTTTCAGTAGTAGGGATAGTTTCATCTTGAACCATCCATACGTCTTCTAAATTCCTCTTTTTGACCAAAGGCACATTATGTCTAAGAAGCTGACCAGGAAGAAGAATGTAATATGTAACCTTAAGGAAAAAAAAAGCAAATCAAATTGACCTATAACCACAAGCTCATGAAAATGATCACCTAGCCCGACGTTGTTATCACTATGCTGGCTACCTGCTAACAGTACAAACATCTGTCTCAGGGGATGTGACTAAAATGAGGTGGCAGGGTGGCACAGTGAATAAAGAGCTGAACCCTGGGTCATTTACACCTGAATGTAAATCCAGTCTCAGACACCTGCCAACTATGTGACTGGACAAATCACTCAATCTGTCTGCCCCAGTTTCCTCTTCTGTAAAATGGAGATAGTATTAATGCCTACTTTCCAGGGTTGTTTTGGTGGCACTTTAGAAACGTTAGCTGTTACTGTTATTGTTGTTACTATTATCAATCTAGGGAGCAAAGAGTAATTATTGTGCTCACTTTTTCTTCTTGGATCCATGCAGGAGGTTATCATGCTTCTCATAAATTGGTGTCTCCTGCTGGTCCTCCAGGACAAAATTGGGATCATCTGTTGCAAGGATATCCACGGCACTACCCAAGGGCATGGCTGAAAACCCAGAAAAATGATTAGTAATGAATAATTAGTAAACCATGTTCATAAAGTCCCTAAACATTATGTGCCCTTTGACCCAGGGAACCCAATCCAAGTTAAAAAAAGAAAGATCAATAATGAAAGAAGGAAAAGGAATCTTATAGACAATCATTTATAGGAGCACTTTTTGTTGAGGCTGCTACAGCAAAGAACTAGAAACAAAGAGGGTACCTATGTATTGGGGAATGGTTAATAAATTATGAAACTTGAATGTAATAAAACATTATTAGGATAAAAGGATATCTTCAGAGAAACCATGGAAGATGTATATGAATTAATGTAGTGAACAGAACCAGGAGAATGATTTAGGACAATAATAAAGCATTGGAAAAAAATAATTAACTTGGTAATATTTAGGAACTCTCATCATATATGACCTTGGCTGCAGAAACATTACATGAAGATAAGGGAGAAAAAGATACTTTTAGTGCCACAAAAGGAGAAAGAGGACCTAGTCAAAGAGGGATGTGTTCACTAGATTAGATAACCAAATCCGAGAGATGTGAGATCCATGGATAAGAAAGGCAGCAAAAACAAATAGGGGTAAAGTGATTGGTAGACGCCCCCCCCCCCCAAGATGTTATCTCCATGACATCTTAGCCAGTCTTTAGGAAGGTCTATTCAGATGGATTTGGAGTGGGAAGATGGTAATCTTCCTTTCCCTCCTCTCCCTCACTCCATAAAGTTAGGAGACAAAAGATCTCACTCACCATCACCATCCTGCTCCCCTGCTGCCCGGTATCGATGCATACGGAGAACATGGTCTGAGATCTCACGGTCCTGCTCAGGATCCATCTGATCCAGCATGATGAAAAGTAAGTCAAAACGGGACAGCAAAGAATCCTGAAGTCCGATGTTCTCCATGGGTGTCTTGTATTGATCATACTGGGAGAAAAAGAAAACCAGGAGAGGAATTTCAAGGTCTTAGGAGAATCATAGGATCAGACTTTGGGGCTAGAAGGGACCAAAGAATTATATCTAGTCCAATCCCCTTATTTTACAGTTGAAGAGATGGAAACCCAGAATTTTAAGAACTTGTCCATGTTCACACAAGTACTAAGTGGCAAGCAAGGCTTTCAACCCAGATTCTCTAACTTCAAATTCAGCATATTTTCCACTCCATTATTATCTCTCAGGGCCTTTGGCTCAGATATCTTTGTCACTTCTCTCTGTGTTTTCTCCAACTGTAATAATATATAATGTGATAATATATATTTACATATGATATTATATATAACTTCCTGAGGGCAAGAACTATCTTATTTTTTGTATTTACATCCCCTGGCACATGAAGGGCTATTTTTCATTTAATTTTTTCATCCATCCATTCATTCATTCTACAATGGGTTATCTTAGTGATTCCCATTTTATAAGGGGAATGTGAGGGGCATGGAGGTGGGAGGAGGATGATTTGGGATAAAAAAGGGAGTAAAGTTTCACAAGCATTTATTAAATGCTTACTATGTTCTAGGCTGGTTCAGGGATTCAGGTGCTTCAGTGAATAGAGCTGGGGTTGGAGTCACGTTAGACCTAGATTCAAATTCAGCCTTGGACCAGCTGTGTGACCCTGGAGAAGTCACTTAACCTTTTTGTCTTAATCCACTGGAGAAGGAAATGGCAAACCATGCTATTATCTTTTGCCAAGAAAACTCCATAAACAATACTGACATATTATGAGTCCAAGGGGTGACGAATAGTCAGACCTGACTGAGCAAAGTGAACAAAAAAATGAATAATTAAAAAAAAAAAACAGCACCTGCCCTCAAGAAGTTTACAATCTAATAGGAGACACCACATGCCAACAACTATGTTCACTTCCCTGAAATAAATGCCCCCCCCACACCTCTCAACCAGTCATCTAACATGTCTGAGCCATTGGCACCACCTGACCAAGCAGGGCTGGACTCTGGATCCTTTCCCAAGCTTTATTTACATCTGCTTTTTTTTTTTTGCCAAGGCACAATTGATGCATCTGTGTCTCAATTTCTATGCATTTGTCATCAACTTAGGAGAAAGTTTGGGGCTGGGCCAAATTAAGCAACCTGGAAGTCAGAAGCCCTTGGGAATTTTGGAGTCCTTTATTGATTCTAGAATTACAAGTCAATAAGTAAAATCTCAACCAAGCATTAAAATGGTCAAACTAATGTTACTAGATAGTGGTGTGGCAGCAATGGTAATAATGACAAGGTTAATGAAGATGATGAGGAGACAGCATAGCCAGTTAAGGTGTACAAAGGGGTCTTGTAGACATGATTTCACTGTGATCATCACAACTCTGTGAGGTTGGTTCAACAAGCACTAATATGAATGATGAGAAGAATCCATTAGCTGGTAAAAACTCTTTTGAGGGCAGGAACTGTCCTTGCTTTTTTTTTTTCCCTTTTTGTATCCACAGCACTCAGAAAAAGTACCTGGCACATAACAGTCATTTAATAAATATTTATTGATTGACTGGTTGAAGAAGGACCCATCAAAATGGCAGCCATCAGAAGTAGAAATGACACTAGTCTTCAAATTTCACCCAAGTCCTAGTCCTGACTCTGGGGCAAGTCCCTTGACCTCTAAGCCTCAGTTTACTTCTGTATAGAATGGAGATGATGATATTTCTCCTACCCCTATCAGGGCTGTCAAAAATGGTCCACACCAGTGCAATTGTATGCGGCCCGCCTGTGGGTTTATTAAATGCTTTAGTAGAAACCGAGCTACCATAGAGCTCTCACTAACGAGGCAAATCAAAATATATCGACTATTGCTTCAATGAAAACTTTTAAAAGGTTGGACAGCTCTGACCTATATCATAGGATTGTTGTGAAGGATAGCAGTATATTTTTCAAAGCTTTATAAATGTGAGCTCTCATTATTTATTGCTATGCATCAAAATGAGAGATTTTAGAAATCAGTCATTTCTTTGGCCCCCCAATTCATTCCTACCATATTTTTGACTTGATTAATAACAAGAATAAGAATAGCTAGCATTTGTATAACACTCTACGTTTTGAAAAGCCTTTATAAATAATCTCATTTGAACATCACAACTCTACCACTATAATCCCTATTTTACAGATCAGGAAACTGAAGCAGCAAAGGTTAAGTGATTTACCTACCATCAAACATATACTATGTGAATGAGGTAGGATAGAAGTAGCTCTATCCACTACACTTCTTAGTTATCACAAATTTCAAAAAGAAGACTATGTTAAGGCTATCTTGCAAATAATTACTATTCATTATGATTACTATATGGCAAATTGAGAGACAGTGTGGCATACTACATAGAGCTTGGTTTGGAGTCACTAAGACTTGGGTATCAGTTCTGACTCTCCCACTTAACATCTCAGCACTTGAGGCAATGCCCCAACATTAAGTTACAGAACAGTGGCTGAGTTTCCATTCCTAAAATTTCCCACACCATTGAAATCATAGGCCTGATCAAAATAAAACTATTATTGAATCACAGAAAGTCTCAGTGTCTGCACCTTATATACATATATATATATATTTATATTTATATAGATATAGATATAGATATAGATATAGATATATGAGAAACTTGTCAGTCTCTTTTTTCCAAATGTGCTCATAAACTCACATTTAAGATGTGAACTAAAATTAACAGAAAGGAGATAAAGAGATTTCAAGAACTTATGAGCTACGAGCTCATGTTATTCCAACTGCTTCTTCCTCCCAGCAATGAGCTATTCCATAAAATTATCCAAAACTAGTTATAGAATGCAAGTTTTTTGCAAGCAGGGATTATTAATTCATTGTTCATGTCCCTTTGGCCAAGCACAAAATAGGTGCTTAATAAACACTTGTTGATTGATGACTGAGAAACAACTTACCCTATTTTACTGGGCAGTTGGGTGGCACAGTGGACCTAGAACCAAGACCTCAATTCAAATCCAGCCTCAAGCACTTACTAGCTGGGTGATACAAGTACATCACTTAAACTTAAACTGTATTAGTCTAGTGTCCTACCTCTCAGAGTGAGGGCCAAATTAGAAAGTATTTGTAAAACAATATAATGACTGGCCCAGGGTAGGCCAAGTCAAGGCTCATTTCCTTCCTTCTCACCTAGGATGATGCAAGACCTTCCTACTCACCCTGCCATAGACGGGGTTGGCAGCTGCTAATACACTACAGCGGGCGTTCAAACGAGCGTGGATGCCAGCTTTGGAGATTGTGACCCTACCCTGCTCCATCACCTCATGGATGGCCGTACGGTCAATGTCAGACATCTTGTCAAACTCATCGATGCAGACCACCCCTCGGTCAGCCAGCACCATGGCTCCCGCTTCCAGGCGGCGTTCCCCTAGACAATGGAAAAAGGGGAGAGAGAGAAAAAAGCAAGCACTAAGCTTCAAGGCAGGAAACAAGGGAGAAATAAATCTGGCCCTTTTTAGATTAGAATCACTAGACATTTTACCACAAAATTGTCTGGGGAGCAACTGAGTAGAGTCCAGAGAATCCTCCAATAATTGATGAGTTTCCTACCAAAACTCTAAACCCTCTCTGCTATCTTAAAACAATACTCTCTGTTCTACTTGGAAAAGTATCTCTAGTTATGCTTTGCATGATTACACATGAATAGCCCATATCAAACTGTTGCTTGTTTTCTCAATGAGAGGGGTGGAGAAGGAGGGAAGGAGTGAATTTGAAATCCAATTTTTAAAAAACAAATATTAAAAATTATTTTTATATGTAATTGGGAAAAAATACTAAATAACCTTTTTTAAAGACTCTGGTTCCACACTGTTGACTTCCTGAAATTTTCAAGTCTCCATCATCTTTATCAATGATCTAAAGCTTTTTTTTTTAGAAAAAATTGAGGGGGAGGGGGAAATTGGAAAAAACTTTTTAATCAGTTAAATATCTTAATTATAGAAGAGGAATTGTCCAATAAATGGAAAATTACTGGGACAAAATAAAAGGATTTTTCAGGACAAAAATTAAATATTTAAAACTGAAAAGGGGAAATCATTTGAGAGCAAAATCTTTTGGTAAATTGATAAAAATCTGATATACCATTTAACTACTCATTGCCCCAAGCAATTTTCTAAGATTATAGGTTACAAAGTAGATGAACATCTACACTGGTAGAATAATTAATGAAATCAACAATCAGTTCCCAATCCTAAACCTATCCTCTTTTCTCTCTGTTCTTGTTTTACTAGTCTATAAATCTGTTCCTCTAATACTGTCTTCTCCTTCAATTTTCTTACTATATCCTTTGTCTGATAAGCTTCTTCTAAACACTACCAAAATCTTTTTTCTAAGAGTTGTTCCAGGCCAGCAAATATTCCATTTTGAAAGTAAAACTAATTTATTTATTTATTTCATCTGATCAATCACAACACCAGTCTACCTATGACTAGATCCAAACTCGCCTGTTCAACCTTCTCTACCAGTGAGTGCTCTTCTCACATAAAACTTCCTACATAAGAAGTATCACTCCACACTCTACACCTCTCCCCCCTACACTGCCCCGTTTTTTACATTGCTGCTAAGCACTCGGCCCAAGTCTTACCTGTTTCTTGATCTGTGGTGACAGCAGCTGTCAGACCAACTCCAGAAGAGCCCCGGCCAGTGGTAGGGATTGCCCGGGGAGCCGTGCAGAGTACATAACGCAGAAGCTGAGATTTGGCCACTGATGGGTCTCCTGAAATAAGAATGGGGCAAGGGGTGAATCCTAGGGGACTATTAAAATATTCCCAGATATTAAAGAAAAGTAAACAAAGAAGATGCCCATCAATTAAGGAATGACTAAATGAACTATGATACATGAATGGAATGTTACTGTGCTACAAGAAAAGACATTCATAGATGGATGGAAAGAAGCATAGTTTCATATGACTTAAAGCAAAATATAATAGTTAGGAAAGCATTTACATAATGACTATAACAATGGAAATAGAAAAGACACAAAACAATCAAAACTGAATCTTGAAAAATTGTAAATAAGACAGATCCCAAAGAAGATATAAGAGAATACACCTTCTTTACCCTTTTGCAAAGATCAAGATCAACATTGTTAAACGTTGCATACAAAGTTGGGGGTTTTTTTTTTAGTTTTTGGCCTTATATATTTTTTTCTAATTAAAAAATCTTTGTTATAAAGAATAGCTTTGGGGGAAAGAGGAAAATAAAATGATATAATAACAAAAGATAATCAATCAAAACCTATTTTTTAAAACTATAACCCTACATCCCAATGACTTCCCTTTTAATTCCATCTGTCCTTATAGCCCTAGGATTGTTATGACCCTGGGCAAGTCATCATTAACCTCTCCCTACTTCTGTTTTCTCATCTGTAAAATGAGTCGGGTAGACTCAGTGGGCTTGAGTTTAGCTCTCCGTGGCACTAACGTTGTGTAACCTGCACTCTATATTCTACTGCTCAGTTATGACATTCATTAAAATCACAGAATCTTGGCTCTGAAAAGGACCCACTCTGGCAAAGACCACCACGTGGCAGCCTCATTGTTTCAAATGTTCCTTCTGGTCTCATAGCCCTAGAGGCAATTCCAACTCTATCCCTTTTCCCCCTCCCCACACTATTTATTTAACCTATTGTATATTATATTATTTTACATTTTACATTTTACATTGAATTGAATTTTATTACATTATAAATAGTGCTAATATGATTTCATTTGTGCTTCACAACAACTCTGTGCAATGACTGGCTAAGAGATGCTACAAAACTTACCTAGAGCTTACTATCAGAAGTAGAATTTGCCAGCCCTGTAATCCCTACACTATGATGCCTCTTGAGACCCTTACCATTGAGATGATACAGTCAACAGATCTCCACCAAAAAGCAAGTCCACCTACACTGAACCATACCCACAGCCAAAACTTAACTGTTTTACCTTTTCACATTTTTCCTCCATCGTTCACTTTTCTTTTAAGGGCAGTTCTAAAATACTACAGTGGTTGCCCTGATAGAGCACTGGATTGGGATTCAGGTCATTGATTATGACCTGTGCTAGGACCCAAGTAAGAGGCAACTAGGTGCCATAATGGATAAAGAAATGAAACTGGGGTCAGGGAGCCCTGAGTTCAAATCTGAACTCAGACATTTAACTAGTTGCATGATTCTGGCCAAGTCCCTTTGTGTCTGCCTGCCTCAGTTTCCTCCTCTGTAAAATAAGGATAACAAGAGCACCTCCCTCCCAAGGTTGACATGTAGATCAGATGACAAAATATTTGTAAAGGGCTATGCAAACCTTAAAGTGTTATGCAAATGATTTTATTACTAACTACAATTATATGACTTTGAACTTGCCTCTCTCCATTCCTCAGTTTCCTTACCTATAAAATGACAGGGTTGAACTAAATTTCGAAGGTTTATTCCTGAGCTATATTCTTTGTTCCTCATAATAAGAGTACCCATTGATAAGAAAAAAGCAATAAAGCACCAATTAATTGGGGAAAAAAGGTTAGGCTGATCTACAACACTGTCTTGAATCTATAAAATTGTACATGCTCCATATTCTGGGAACCAAACATTGTATTTGGAGAATTTCTACAACTGGATGATTTCTTACCTATCAGAAGAACATTGATATCTCCTCGGATTCGACTCCCATTCTCTAGGACCTTCTCAACTCCTCCAAGGAGCATGCACAGTATTGCTTTTTTGATATATTCATGTCCATGGATGCTGGGAGCCAGTGACCTGGACAACTGATCAAAGATATCCTAGGGGAGAGACATATGGAATGGGGTGGGAGAAGGATTAATACTGATTAATACCAACAAACTCCTTGAGGGAGTTTTTTACCTTTACTTTTACCAGTTCCTACCACAAGGTAGGCACTTTAAAAAATGGTTAACTAATTGAGGATAGATTTTATCAAATACCCTTTGTTTCCTTAGTGTTGAGTTACGTTTAAAGAAAAACAGGGAGGAAGTTCTGCTCTAAAATTAAGTGTACAGACCAGAATATTATATCAAAAGAAGAAATGAACTCTTCTCTCAATGTTTTAATCCATCTCCAAAAATATTCAAATAAAATTCAAGAAAAACATGTTATTTATAAAAGTAACTTTAAAGGCAATCTTAAAAGAAGTCGAGAAATTACAATTTTGAGAGGCTAACTAATTTCCTCTACATCCCTCTTTTCAGGTAAAATCCCACCTAAAGATCTTCCATAATCTCCCTTAGTTATTCATTCCAGTTCATGAAAAGAATCACTACAGAAATCATGTTTATTCTCTAATACAATAACATTAATGATCATTGAAACTGCCTACTCATAGAGATGGAAGCAGCATAAATAGAAGGTAAAATCATCCTTTCTGCCTTAAAATGAAAGGACAAACAAAAATGTTGGCAAAAAACAAAGTTAAATTATTAAATAAGAAATTGTAAATGGCAATGTATCAACACATCAATATATCATGGGCTATTTTTTAATATTCAATAAAGTCATAATAAAATTAATATAAAAAAGGACAAAGAGCAACTTTTATTTCCTCTTCTATATGAGAAGCCTAACAGACAAAGATTCTTAAAAGAAGTTGGTCAAGGGAAAGGAGGGTTACTATCAAAAAGTCTCTGGCTTTCAATAGAGGGAACATGGCAAGTGTCCACTCTACTCATGAGGAAGAAGAAATAATTAGTAGTGACTATGCAAGCAGAAGCTGTGTGAACAAAAGAAATGTTGTGTCCTAAAGAAACCAGTGACAATAATATAAAAGCAGTGTCAGAAAAACTGCAGTCCCGCAGTACCAGATGTGAACAAGTTGCCTTTCAACGTAGTGAAGTTTGGCCCTCTATGTTCATGCACTTGTAACAGTGTGGTCCAGATTTAAAGGGCAAATATTATATGGCTATTTTTTAAATGTACTATTTCATTAAATATCTAAGCTTTAAATTATTTTTTAAGTATCTTTTTTTTTGTAATTGAAGAGGACCTCATCTTAGCAGAGTCCAAAATACACTATAAAAACTGTCTTACTAGGCTAAAAAATAAAAAACCAGATCATTGTAATAGAATAGAGAATCCAGAAATAAAAACCAGTGTAAATAAATCTAAGACCAAAAACATTAGGGAAAGAAATCATTCCATTAAAATTTATGATAATACTGGAAAGCAAAAAAAAAAAGATTAAAAGCACACAACACATCATCTATTATGATAAAACCAGGCTGATTGATAATCTGCAAATATGGAAGAGAAAGGTATCTTCCAAATTTGTTGAGGGACAAGCTCCTAGTTAGGAAGGAATATATTTCATTTTTTCAAACTTTTATCCCTAGTGCCCAGAATAGTTAGTGCCTGGTACATATTAGATGATTATTAAATTTTTGTTGATTAACTAACTGAAATGAAATTGATACAGTTGAGGACACTAAAATAAATAAATTCTATACATAAATAAGCAATATTTCCAAAATAAAGAAAAAGAGCCAGGGGGAAGGGAAAAACATTTGTGACAGTCTTATCTATAAGGATAACATCCATTTCCCATTATAGGTGGAGCACTGGCCCTGGAGTCAGGAGTACCTGAGTTCAAATCCAGCCTCAGACACTTAATAATTGCCTAGCTATGTGACCTTGGGCAAGTCACTTAACCCTATTACCTTAAATTTTTTTTAAAAATTTAAAAAAAAAGAATGTCTCAAATACTAGCTGTGACTTCACTTCTCTATGGTTTCAATTTCCTCATTTGCAAAATGAGAGACTTGGACTCAATGACTTTTAAGATCTCATCCAGAGCAAATGCTAAGATCTAATAAAATGGTCAAAAGGCATAAATAATTCAATTATATAATAATATAATTATGTAATAATTCAATAATCCAAAGAGGGCAAAATTGCTAATCATGAGAAAAGTTGTTCAAGTTCTCCAAGGATAAGAAATGTAATTAAAGTAACTTAGATGCCACATTATATCAAGCACAAACTGGCAAAAGCAGCTAAAAATTATAAAATGTTAATATTGGCAGGAATTCAGGGAAACAGGCACTTTCACATTGTTAGCAGGACTATAAATTGATACAAGTTTTTTGGAAAGCCATCTAGCATCACACAATGAGAATTACTAAACTGATCATACATTTGGACCCCAATATGTCAGTGTTGGAAATAAATCCCAAGGATTTTAATCAAATTAAAAAAGGATTTATCGCTACAAAAATATTCAAACCCATTTCATTTGTAATAACCCCCCCAAAAAAGTCCAGCTACTAGTCCAATGACCAAAGAATAACTGAATTATAGTCTATCAATGATGCAATGAAATGCTACTTGAATCACAAAAGTAGTAAAATATAAAGAAATATAGATAGACTCATAGGAAGTGATATAAAGCAAGGAATAACCTAAACATGGGCACTGTAATTACATGGGGGGAGGGAAACTAAATATATGCAAAATATATGCAAAAAGAAATTGCATGCATAAGAAGCAAAGATCAAAAAAAAAATAAAAAAGAGGCAAAGATCAAATAAATTGTTAGTGCTATTTTGTAGGTAAAAGAACAATTGATAAAGTTAAATAGACCTGATCTCAAAAGCCAGGAAAACCCGAATTCAAGTCCTATGTGACACAAATCTGTGGTTCAGTAAATCAGAGCCCCAGGTCAACTCTCTAAGACAATTGCAAAGAAGGTAGAGACTTATCTAGTAAATAACATAAAATTTATATCTTCAAGTGTGCAAAGAAAGCTAAATGTTATCTCATATGATCCTCAAAAACGACTCAATAATGAAAGTTCTATTTCATTCCTATTTGACAGACAAAAAAAATTGAGATTTATAAAAGTTAAGTGATTCTGCCCAGAGTTATATAAATAAGGAAGATCCAACTCCACACAGCAAGTTGTTTTAGATACAGTAGAGGACCTCACCAATGAAATTACAAATCTAGTCCAAAAAAAAGAAATTTTACAAAACTTAACATTTTGAGGACAGCTAGGTGACAGTGGATGGGGCACTGGTCTAAGAATTGAGAGGACCTGAGTTCAAACCCAGGCTTAGACACTTAATGATTACCTAACTGTGTGACCTTGGGCAAGTCACTTAACCCTACTGACTTGCAAAAACCAAAAAACTTAATATTTTTTTATCAAAATATAAATATTTCCTGTTCTCCATTCTATCCTCCTTGTTTATTTGTATTCAACACTTTTTTTTAATTTTAAAAATGACTTTTAAAAAATAGTAATGCTGACAAAAATGTGCATACCCTTTGATCCAGCAATACCACTACTGAGTCTATATCCCGAAGAGATTAGGAAAAAGGGTAAAAACATCACTTGCACAAAAATATTTACAGCAGCCTTGTTTGTGCTGGCAAAGAATTGGAAATTAAGTGAATATCCTTCAATTGAGAAATGACTTAACAAACTGTGGTATATGTATGTCATGGAACACTATCGTTCTATTAGAAACCAGGAGGATGGGAATTCAGGGAAGCCTGGAAGGATTTGCATGAACTGATGTTGAGTGAGATGAGCAGAACCAGAAAAATATTGTGCACCCTAACAGCAACATGGGAGTGATGATCAACCTTGATGAACTTGCTCATTCCATTAGTGCAACAACCAGGGACAATTTTGGGCTATCTGCGATAGTGACTACCATCTGTATCCAGAGAAAGAATTGTGGACTTTGAACAAAGACCAAAGACTATTACTTTCAAATTAGAAAAAAAAAATCCATCATCTTATTATGCAATTTTGCTATCTCATACTTCATTTTTCTTCCTTAAGGATATGATTTCTCTCATCCCATTCAACTTAACTCAATGTATACTATGGAAACAATGTAAAGACTAACAGAATGCCTTCAGTGGGGGGTTGGGGGAGGGAAACAAGAATGGGGGAAAAATTGTAAAATTCAAAATAAATAAAATCTTTCTTAAAAAAAATAAGGGGCGGCTAGGTGGCACAGTGGATAAAGCACCAGCCCTGGAGTCAGGAGTACCTGGGTTCAAATCCAGTCTCAGACACTTAATAATTACCTAGCTGTGTGGCCTTGGGCAAGTCACTCAACCCCATTGCCTTGCAACACCCCCCCCCCCCCAAAAAAATAGTAATGCTGGAACTGGATAAGAACTTTTCACCCATCATTTTAAAAAAAAATTACACACACACACACACACACACACACACACACACACAAACAACCTTTTTTCTATCTTTTCTAGAATTCCTCACAATTTCTTTAACCATCACCTACCCAGCCCTACATTCCTCTGGCCTACCCCAAAAACAAAAAAAAAAAAAAAAAAATAGAACCAAAGAGACAAAAGGAGCTGGTTCCCCCTATCTCGCAAGGAAAGTTTTAACCCCAAAAGTCTTTCCTACACCTTTTTGCTACCCAAAATACTGTCCTACTTCTTTCCCTTAAAAAACACCCAAGGTGAGAATCTATCCCAAAGCTCTTTCCTACCTTGGAGCGAGATTTGCTGAACTTCTTAATCTTGGCTACATCTTCAGCAGAAAACATAGGCTGAACCTCTTTGCTCATAAGTTTCACATGGCAAGCAATCAGAATAGTCCTAGGGATAAGAGAAGTTGAAAGAAGGGAAATAATTATCAATTATTATCAACACAGCAGCATCTTCTAGTCAGTCTGTTCAATCAGCAGTATTCCTTGGGAATACTTTAGCAAACTGTCTGGGACCATCCTGATTTCAGGGAGCATGAAGTTTTGGATTCTGCACAAGACTTGGGTCCAGTAAGACCTGTGTTCAAATACCTACTCAAGACATAGACAAATCACTTAATTTTTCTGAGTTCTGTTAAATGAGGAGATTGTCCTCAAAGGCCTCTTCCTACTCAAGTCACTGATCTTCTGATTTGAGGATTTGGAAATTATTTTCTGTCAATTTCTGTCTTCCAAAGGCTTACTACCCCCAATGCATGTCATAGAATCTATGTCCTATTTATCCAGTATATAGCTTGCATGTTGCCTCATCCATTGGGTTGCAAACTCCTTGGGCAAGGACTGTCTTTTGGCTCTTTGAGTATCCTCTGGCATATAGGAGATTTAATAAATGTTTGATTGAGTGAATGACTGATAGGAAGGACTTTGCTCAGTGAACTGAATTGGTCTACCCTTAGGAAGAATATGCATCTCAATGACTATAGGCTTGATTTTCTCTGACTGGTAGGGAGAACCTATTTTTTGGGTTCAAGCCACCTTCTCTATAAGCCAAAGATGAAATCAAGAACTAAGAAAAAGCTAATTCTCCTAGCAATCAGCTTTATCCAGGGGTCTACCTGTGAGATACTATCACGGGATTTGGAGAAAGGAGGATAAAAAGCAGAAAGCCAATATTTCCAAATCCTTTGAGTCTCTACAGCTGCTTTACCTGAATGTGCCTGAAGTGTATCCTCCTTTCTTTCCTGGGAGGCAGCGGTAAGTCCCCACCACCTGAATCCTGTCACCTGGCTTCACTTTATCTACTAGGTCATCATCCAAGATGACATCCACAGAGCGTGGAAGCTGGCCAGCAGGGGCCTTCTCAGGCATTTCCTGGATAGTGATGGTCTGGTGGTCTTTATACACTGAAAGACCATACTCTGTCTCCAGAGGATTATTCTCTTCATCCTGGAAAACAGGCAAAAGACACAATTATTTAGCCATGCCCCCCCCCCCAATATTCTAGATATATCTGCCCTTAGAGAATAAAGTTGTAAATATATATTAACTGTTCCTCCTTCCAAAAAAAATTTTTTTAGTCTATTTCACTCTTACCCAGGTGCTTATGATTGTACAATTAATATAAGGAAGCACCAGCAGTCTGATAAGAGTAGAATATCAATGCTACTAATTGAGACAATAGCTTCAGTTCAGGTACTGGCTACAAAATAAATCCCCAAATAGCAACCCCAAGAGGGATTAATAGAAAGAGAAATTCCAATTAAAATAATGAGAAAAATGAATAAAATATTTTGATGTCAATCTACCAAAGAACATTAAATCCTTGTTTAGATTCAATTGCAAAGTGCTTCTCCAAGAAATAAAGAACAAATTAAGTAGAGAAAGGAACATTTAGTGCTCATGGTTGGGTCATATCATTTTAATAAAAATAACAATACCACCAAATAAGTTTATAACAATAAAGGCAGCCAAGTGGTGCAGCAAATAGAAAAACCTGAATTGATATCCAGGCTCAGACACTTACTATCTATGAGCCAGATCACAAATCACTTAACTTCTGGTTGCCTCAGTTTCCTCCCCTGTATAATGGAGTTAATAACAGCCCCTACTTCCAAAGGCTATTATGAGGCTCAAAAGAGATAACATCTGTAAAGTGTTCAGCATGTAAGTGCCTGATACAAAAAAAGCTCTTAATAATACTCAGTCCACTAATGTGATACAAGAAATGATGAACAGAATACTTTCAGAAAAACCTGGAAACATTTACATGAACTGATGCAAATTAAAGTGAGCAGAACGAGGAGAACATTTTACACAGAAACAGCAACACTGTGTGATGATCAACTATGGTGGACTTAGCTCCTCTCAGTTCAGTGACCAAGGACAATTCTAAAAGAGCTGTAATGTAAAATCCACATCCAGAAGGAAAAAAAATAGAATCTGACTACAGAGCAAAGTATACTATTTTCATATATATAAAAACTTGTTCTGTTTTTTGTTTTTCTCCTGTTTTTCTTTAGTTTTGATTCTTCTTTCACAAAATGACTAATATGGAAACATGTTAAACATGATTGTACATGTATAATCTATATCACATTACTTGCTATCATGGGATAGGAGGGAAGGGAGGGCAAAAAATGTGGAACTCCAAAACTTACAAAAAAAGAAAAGAATGTTGAAAACTATTTTTGCATGTAATTGAAAAAATAAAATACCATTTAAAAATGAATGTTAAAAATTGTTTTTACATGTAATTGAAAAAAAGGATTTAAAAAAATTTTTTTAAATCCTTATCATGGTGGCTAGGTGGCACAATGGATAGAGCACAGGCCCTGGAGTCAAGAATACCTGAATTCAAATCCAGCCTCAGACACTTAATAATTACCTAATAATTACTTAGCTGTGGGCAAGCCACTTAACCCCATTTGCTTTGCAAAAACCTTAAAAAAAAACTTATCTCCTCCCTCCCTGTAGTGTTATACCAAACTATCAAAGAAGGAACTACTTTGTAGAATTTAACAAAACAACAATAAAATTTATCTGGAGGTATAAAAGATGCAGAATACTAAGAGAAATAATGGGGGGGAGGGGAATGGAAATGATGAGGAAATAGCAAGCACTTCCAAGACTCAAACTATATTATAAGGCAGCAGTCACCAAAATCATTTGCACTGATCAAAAAACAGAAAAAGATAAATAGGGTAAGGGTGAATCAGAAATAATAGAACTCAAAAAACTTCAATAAATCAGAAAACAGGAAAAATTTCCTACTATTTGATTAAAAGTATCATGTAAAAACCATTCAGTTTAAAGCCTCAAGGTATGTCCAGTAGTTCAGTTTCCTCTGGGTTGATTTCTTTTTTTGCCACCCAGTCAATTTCTAGATATAAAATTTCAAATCTCTCTTTTTTATTCTCTCTCCTCTTCTCTTCTCCCCTTTTTTTCAGCCCTATAATTCCATGAGAAAAAAAAAAACCTCT
Source organism: Macrotis lagotis (assembly GCF_037893015.1). Classification (NCBI taxonomy): domain Eukaryota; kingdom Metazoa; phylum Chordata; class Mammalia; order Peramelemorphia; family Peramelidae; genus Macrotis; species Macrotis lagotis. Next base: position 34,722,648 of record NC_133662.1, read on the forward strand.
GAGAAATCTCTTGCCTAATGAATATCATTACCTATTCTACAATTTATAATCTTCAAGAATTGCCTAAAGACACAAAGAGGCTAACTTGACAAGGGTCATTTGATCAGTATGTGTTTAGATGAGGGACTAAGATGAGTTTAGATTAGGTCTTCATGATTCATAGGCAACTTTCTCTATGGGCTTCTCTGATACCACCTAACACATCTTGATGAGAAGAGATATCTTTGACCTCCACTCTCCAGAAGATAGTCAACTCAATCCTCTTACCTTGGTAGGATAGACAGAGCTGGAAGGAAAAGGCACCAAGGTGGTAAGATCAGTATAGTTTCTCTCTAGGGTCTTCTTGGTGGCAGGACAATAGTGAACACTACGGACAACCTTGGGACGAATCAGGGAGCCTAAAAGGAGACAAGCCATGAAAAGTTAAGAGGGGAGTTTTGTGATTTGTAGTGTAACTTTTTATAGTGTGTAATGTAATTGGACTTACTCTTCCCAACCCAACCTCATCATTTCTTCCTCTTTAGCCCTACCCATGAACCAGCTCCTGAAGAGATGGGGGAAAACAGACCAAAGCAGGTGGATCTCTCTAAATAGTAGTCTAAATTCAAGTTAGTCAACTCATTTCAACTTCACACTCCCTCAAGTCCGATCAAAGGATTAGGACTTTCATACATGTAAAATTGCTTGACAGTTTTCTGAATGTCTGATAAACTACTGACTGACTCAAGAAATACAGTCACAAAGAGTTAGCTAGATGGCACAGCAGATACAGCACTAGCCCTGTAGTCAGGAGGACCTGAGTTCAAATCCAGCCTCACACACTTGATACTTCCTAGCTATGTGACCTTGGGCAAGTAACTTTAACCACATGGTCCCACAAAAAAAAAAAACAGGAAAAAAAAGAATATGGTCACAAGAAAGGATTATGTGGCCCCAACTGTTCTTACTTCCAGTGTTCTCTGTTAATTATTTCCTATTTATTCTGTTATGTAGTTTTTCTTTGTATATATATTTGTTTGCATGTTGTTTCCTCCATCGGACTGTAAATTCCTTACTATGTGCCCAGTCTGTAGATTAAAATGATGTTTGTCCTTCCTTCTCAAAAAAGACCATGACAAACACATAAATTGGATTTGAGTGAGGGGGAATGCTGTGCTAAGTCTCCAGTTTCACTTTCTCCTCTAGAGCTATCTGGATCCAGTGACCAGAAACAGGTTAAGTGACATGCCCAAGGTTACAAAGCTAGAAAAATGGCTGGATTTGAACTGGATTTGAGTCGCAGCTGGATTTGAACTTAGGTCGTACTGACTCCAGGACTGGTGTTCTAACCATGATGCCACTTAGCTGCCCCTAGGGGCTTAATAAATGTTTACTGATTGACTGATAGAGATCCTCAAACTCTCCACTTCCACCTCAAGCAGAAAAAGAAACTGACTGAAATAGTAATGACAGCAGCAAACATCTACAAAATACTTCTAAGGTCTGCCAAGTAGTTTACATATAACATCTGATCCTTACAATAACCTTGCAAGGTCAGTGCCTTTATCAATTCTTGTTTTCCAGATGAAGAAAATGAAGATGCAAGAGACTGAGTGACTTGCCCAAGGTCACAGAGCTATTAAGTGTCTGACATCACGTTTGAATTCTGGTCTTCCTGACTCCTAATCCCAGTTAAATTCCTTGATTTGCCAAAATCATACAGGTAGAAAATATCAGAAGCAGGATTTGAATGCAGGTCCACTGAAGCACCTAGCTACTTCATAAGAGGGGGGAGCTCAATGCAAAATCAGTGCTACTAGAAAAAAATAAAAATGCTAGTAGAATGATGATAGTTATCATTTATACAGAGTTTACTATATGTACTGCACTAAGCACTTAATTATTATAATTATCTCATTTGATCCTCACAACAATCCTGGAAGATAAGTACTTCTATTATTCTCATTTTACTGAGGAAACTGAAGTAAACAGGGAGTTAAATGCTTTGGCCAGGGTCACACAGATGATCAGATCACTAATATCATTTTCAAAGAAAAAAATTTTGTCTTGGTCTGGGACCCATGATTTCACCAGTGCAGGAAATTCCCAGGGTAAATTCCTTCCACTTACACAGTTCGATCTATTCCTATGCAAGTGGAAATCTGCATCGCTGATAGATTCAAGGACTAGTCAGGCAGGCTTTGAACTCACATCTTCCCTGACTCCAGGGATGACCTATCCACTCTGCTACACTGTCTCTACATAGGAAAAGGAATAATTTTAAAATGAGGGCTCTGACCCAACTATTTGGCCTAGGGTTCCTCCCAATCATTTTCACTTCCCTGGTCCAAGTCCTTAAAATTCCACCTCCTCAAGCTACCCAGCTAGGCTTCCCCACCCCAAACCTGTGCATAGCCCTCAATCTATTTCAAGAGTTCCCAGAGGAAGGCCCCTCTATTCTGACAATTCTGTCCAAACCCCTCACATTTGGTGACGATGCCCTCTACACAGACGATGCAACTGAGGAAGCAGGAGGTGAGGGTCCGAGGAGAAACATGCTTGGAACCAAAGCTGCCCTCCAACCCAATGTAGAATTCTTCATACTGCTTAGCATAGGTGGCATCAATGGAGGCTACAAAGTCCTTCAGGGCCCGCTGGAAGGCGAGGAGTTCCTCAAAGGCATTGTTGAGGAGCCTGCAGAGGGGACAAGAAAAAAAAAAATCAACTGAACAATGGAGAAACAAACTAATAAAATATGAACCTAAATCCCTGATAAAATACTTTCCCAAATGTAACTCAAAAGGATCAAAACAAAATCACAGATTTATAGCTAAAAGGAACTTTAGAAGATCACCCAATCTAAACCTTTTTTTTTTATGAGTGAGCAAACCGAGGTCCAGAGAGGTCAAGTCATTCATTCAGGGTGACAAAGTATCTGAAATAGGATTTGAACCCAGGTCTTCCTGACTCCAAAGGCAATAATCTATATCCATCCACACACTCTGCTGCCTCTCAAGGATTTCCTCCAATCCCACTCATCTCCCCAATTAGAATAGTGAAGGTCAGGTCAAGAAAAATGAAGCCTCCTTTGAACTTCAGTGCTCAAAGTTTCTTCCACCCACCAGACTTATTGCCAAAAGCTTTTAAACATGTCTACTCAAAGTCAGAAGAACATCAACCACTTTCAATCTAAAAATTTATTTACTTATTCAGCACAGTAAGTTGCTGGGGACACAAAGAGGAAGAGGAGAGGAGAAAAGAAAAAAGATTAGAAGAAGGTCAACCCTTTCTTTGTTTTTTTTCCTAGAAAGATTTTACTTATTAGGCTTTACAATTTTTCCCTCATTCTTGCTTCCCACCCCCACCCCCACAGAAGGTAGTCTGTTAGTCATTGTCCCTGAGTGTTGCACTGATGGAATGAGCAAGTGCATCAAGGTTGATCATCCCCCTCATGTTGCTCTTGGGGTGTAAAATGTTCTTCTGGTTCTGCTCATCTCACTCAGCATCAGTTCATGCAAATCCCTCCAGGCTTCCCTGAATTCCCATCCCTCCTGGTTTCTAATAGAACAATAGTGTTCCATGACATACATATACCAGTTTGCTAAACCATTCCCCAATTGAAGGACATTCACTTAATTTCCAATTCTTTGCCAGCACAAACAAGGCTGCTATGAATGTTTTTGTACAAGCAATTTTTTTCACCCTTTTTCTCTTAAGGGTATAGAACAACCCTTTCAATCTAAGAGATTTTATTTACTTGTTTATTAAGCACTTAAAAAGGTGCTAGGGGCATAGAAAGAGGAAGAGGAGAAGGGGGGAAAGATGACAAGAGAAAAAAATAATAGATAAAAGAAAAAGAAGAGAATGGATGAGCAGGAAGGAAAGAAAAAAGATGAGAAGAAAATGAATGGAAAGAAAGGAAGGGAAAAGCAAAAAGTTCCTTTACCCAAGCAGCTTCTATTTCACTGCTAGTGGGGAGACCTGATGAAAGAAAATCTTGGATTTAATTTCTAAAAGAAAGACAGGAAAAAATATGACTAGTAAATGACTTACTGCCTCTAAAAATCCAAAATTCTACTCTTGGAATCAAGGAGGGGGGAAAAAAATAAGGGATTAGGAAAAGGAAAAATAGAAAGTCCAAGCATACTATAAAGTCCTAGGTTCATGGGATTGTAGATCTAAAAGCTAGAAGACAACTCAGAGGTCATCAATTTTAAAGTCCATTTTAAAGATGAGAATACTGAGGTCAAGGGAAGTGATGACTTGCCCCAAATCTCAGAGGTAATAAAGTTCAGGGATGGATTTGAACTCAGGTCTTTGACTCCAGAGTCAGCACTATATATGCTGTCTACTTAAATCTCAATCCACCTCCCCACGTGAGAAATTATGACTGCTCTAATGAATAGGAAGGTTTCCATTTGTACTTGTCACCCCTCCCCCACCCCTGTACTTACCGAATAGCTCTTTTCTCATTCTTCCGACGTAGATCATTCACATTGACAACCAGCCGATGCTGGTTATCACTAATCAGTTCTCGAACTTTGCTCTGGTAAATTCCCTGGTCCTCCTACAAAATAACCAGAATCCATTAACTAAGCCTAGCCAAAAGTGATTCTAAATGACCATAACAAAAAATGACTTCTCTCTCCCTTTACTGGAGTAGATGATTAAATGTAAAAAAATTACACACACTATCAGATTCAGTTTGATGCATTGTTTGGTTTTAATAACCAGAGTAATGTTTAACAAGTTTTCAAGCAAAAAAATGTTCTATGATATGTTTTAAAAATTAATCTTCCTCAGGGGCAGCTAGGTGGCACAGTGGATAGAGCACCGACACTGGAGTCAGGAGTACCTGAATTCAAATCTGACCTCAAACACTGAATAATTACCTAGTTGTGCAGCCTTGGGCAAGCCACTTAACCCCATTGCCTTGCTAAAAAAAAAAAAAAAAAAAACCTAAAAAAAATTAATCTTCCTCCTTTCCAGTATGAAACCATTCCCTTATGACAAAGAACATAAAAAAGATAGCAATATATTAATGATGCTCAACTGTGAAAGACTTAGCTTCTCCAATGAATGATCCAGTATAACAAAGGATCCAAGATGAAAAATGCTATTCAACTCTAGAGAGAGAACTGATGAAATCTGAATACAGAATGAAACATCTTTTTTTCAACTTTCTTATTTTTCTTGAGATTTTTTTTGTTTTCTTTTGCAACATGGTTAATATGGAAAATATATTTTGCATGATTTCCCATGTATAATCAATATATTACTTTCCTTCCCAAGGAGTGGGAAAAGGAAGAAAGAAAATTTGCAACTCAAACATTTTTAAAAATGAATGTTAAAAATGTTTTCAGATGTAATTGGGATATATTTAATAAAATAAATAAAATCTATTTAAAAAAGAGAAATGCAAAAGAATTTAGCAAAACTAACCCACACATCAACTAAGTCTGACAACGTTAATGATGTCACATACTCATAGTTCCCCATCTCTATGTAGAAGTGAGTCAATATTTTTTTAATCTCCACTACTCAACTTTAATCATTGTTACATATAAAGTATTCAGTTTATTTTTTTAAATCATTCTTCCCATTTACAGTTTTAGTCTATATATATATATATAGTGCATGTAGATAGATATAGATATACACAAATATAGATATAGATGTTATTTTCCTAATTGTGTTTTATATCACTCTGGAGTCCTACCCTTCCCATTCTTTATATTTCCTTTCTTATATAGCCACAATATTTTATTACATTCATCATACCACAGTTTGTTTAGCCAATCCCCATTCCATGGTTCTCTACTTTATTTTCAATTCTTTATTTTTGGTATGCATGCTTTTCTATTATTGACCTCCTTGAGATATGTACACAGCAGGAGGATCTCAAAGGGTTAGAACACTTCATTGTCTCTGGATTAATTCCAAATAACTTTATCGAACAGTTTGACCAATACACAGTTCCATTAAAAAAATATATTAATGTGCCCAGTTTTCCACAAACCTAAACATGGTCTAATTTGCATTTCTGTCATCTTTGTCAAATTCCTGGATGAGGTGGTTTGAATTGCTTTGACCTTCATCTCTCTTGTTATTAATGATTTGAAATAATCTTTCACAGTCATAAACAGCTTGTAATTCTTTTAAGAACTGCTTGCTTGTTCACATCCTTTTATCCTATCCACTGGTAAATGATTCTTGGTTTTATGTGCTTATGTTGGGTCTTTGTATATTCAGAACTCCTTCAGAGATAGGTGATTCATGAGGTACCACTTCACACCTCTCAGACTGGCCAATATGACCAAAGGACAATGATCAATGTTGAAGGGATCTGGGAAATCTGGGACACTATTACAATGTTGGTGGAGCTGTGAACTCATCTAACCTTTCTGGAGAGCAATTTGGAATTATACCCAAAAGGCAACAAAAATGTGCATACCCTTTGATCCAGCAATACCACTACTGGGTCTATACCCTAAAGAGATCATGCTCAAGGGTAATAACATCACTTGTATAAAAATATTCATAGCAGCCCTATTTGTGGTGGCAAAGAACTGGAAATTGAGTGAATGTCCTTCAATTGGGGAGTGGCTTAGCCAACTGTGGTCTATTGTATGGAACACTATTGTTCTATTAGAAACCAGGAGGGATGGGAAGTCAGGGAAGCCTGGAGGGATTTGCATGAGTTGATGTTGAGAGGGATGAGCAGAACCAGAAGAATATTGTACACCCTAACAGCAACATGGAGGTGATGATCAACTTTAATGGACTTGCTCATTCCATCAATGCAATAATTAGGGACAATTTTAGAGTACCTGGAATGGAGAATACCATCTATGTCTAGAGAAAGAATTGTGGAGTTTAAACAAAGACTAAAGTCTATTACCTTCAATTTTTTTTAAAGTGTCTTATGTACTATATAATTTTGCTATCACTAGTATTTTATCTTCTTTTCAAGGATATGATTTCTCTCTCAACACATTCAAATTCGATCAATGTATAGCATGGAAACAATGTAGATTATCAGACTGACTTCTGTCTGGGGGCATGGGGGAGAGAAGGGAGGGTGGGGACAAAATTATAAAATTCAAAACCTTAGAAAAAATACTATTATATATAATTGGAAAACAAATAAAATATTAATTAAAATGATAGATGAGGAGCGACTGATTCCCCTTTGGCCATCTGGTCAGGTCCAAACTCTGAGATTCAAGACCCTCTCGTCTCTGACTTCTCTTTTCCTCAGATTTTATCTCCAGTGAGCAGTCACTTGATCCTTGTCCAGGTGGCCTCTTGCTCATTCCTGCATGGGTCTGGGCCTGGTTCTGGCACAGTAGATAGAGCACCAGCCCTGGAGTCAGGAGTACCTGAGTTCAAATCTGGCCTAGGATACTTAATAATTACCTAGCTGTGTGGCCTTGGACAAGTCACTTAACCCCATTGCCTTGCAAAAACAAACAAAAAAAAAGATAGGTGATTCAAAGGCTTTTTACCCCCCACCCATTGCTTCCCTTTTAATTTGAGTTATACTGATGCTCTCTGTGCTATAGGGTTTGTCTATTTTATGTTATATAATCCTTAATATCTGCCTTCCATGTTAGATGAGAGGAAAAAAAAAACAAACCACTCATCTTAGTCATAGATGTGAAAGGTACCTAATCTATCATCTAAATTTCTCCTAGTATCACTATTCATTCAAATTACACATTCATTTTTACCTAATTATTGTGTAAGATGTAGATTTAAATTTAATTTTGGCTTTTCAGCTTTCCCAACAATTCTTGTCAAATAGAGAATTTTTTTGCCAAAAAATCTTATCTCTTCAGATATATAGATAACTGAGTTAAGTTCAAATGTTTCTGATCCTTTTTTATCTAATTTGTTCAATTAAGCTACTGTTCAATTTTTTTAACTAGTACCAGCAGTTTCAATAATTACTGCTTTATAGTAAAACTAGAGGTCTGAAAGTAATATTCCCCCATTCATACTTTTTTTCATTATTTCTCTTATCTTTTGTTCCTCCAAATGATTTTTATTATTATTTGGTCTACCTGTCAAGTATTCCCTTGGTTTGGCAGAGAATTAAGTCTGCAAATTAATTTAGGTAATACAATTTTTATTATACTCTTCTGACCTAACATGGAATAAAGAAAAAAATTAATTATCCTCCTTTATCTACTGATTAAATCTCTGGTGTTTTCCCATTGTAAATGATTTTAGACAAACTTTCATTATTAAAAAGAGTAAGTCTATGACTTATAGAAATTTTAGTATAATTACTTAAACTCTATATAGCTACTTATAGTATACATTTACATGCTACATTTTAACAAAGATTTTTCCAGTATCTATCATTCTGAATTTCACAGTGGTTTGGTTTTATATATGAATGCCTGCTAATTGCTTTTCTAACTTCGTACCATTCTTGCATCTATAGAATAAATCTAACTTGATCATAGTGAATAATTTTTTTAAATATATTGGTCATGCAATTTTGGGCTGTCTGCAATGGAGAATTCCATCTGTTATCCAGATAAAGAACCACGCAGTTTGAACAAAGTTCAAGGACTATTCCCTTTAATTTAGGAAAAAAAACTGTTATCTTATTGTCTGATCTTGTTGTCTCTTATACTTTGTTTCTTCCTTAAGGATATGATTTCTCTCTCATCACACTCAATTTGGATCAATGTATACCATGGAAACAATGTAAAGACTGGCAAATTGCATTCTGTGGGGGGGGGAAGTAAGATGGGGGAAAAAATTATAAAATTCAAAATAAATAAAATCTTTAACTAAAAAAAAGAATCACAAAAAAATAGTCATGGTTTTTGCAAAAATTTTATTTTAAATGATTATCAACAATGTGGAAGGGATGTGGGAAATCTGGGATACTAATACATTATTGGTGGAGCTGTGAACTCATCCAACCTTTCTGAAGAGCAATTTGGGATTACACCCAAAGGGCAACAAAAATGTGCATGCCCTTTGACCCAGCCATACCACTACTGGATCTATACCCTGAAGAGATGATAAAAAAAGGGTAAAAACATCACTTGTACAAAATATTCATAGCAGCCCTGTTCCTGGTGGCAAAGAACTAGAAACCAAGTAAATGTCCTTCAATTGGGGAATGGCTTAACAAACTGTGGCATATGTATGTCATGGAACACTATTGTTCTATTAGAAACCAGGAGGGATGGGAATTCAGGGAAGCCTGGAAAAGATTTGTATGAACTGATGCTGAGCGAGATGAGCAGAACCAGAAAAAACATTGTGTACCCTAACAGCAACATGGGGGGTGATGATCAACCCCGATGGACTCGCTCATTCCATCAGTGCAACAATCAGGGACAATTTTGGGCTGTCTGCAATGGTGAATACCATCTGTATCCAGAGAAAGAATTATGGACTTTGAACAAAGACCAAAGACTATTACCGTCAAATTAGAAAAAGTTATATTATTATGTAATTTTACTATCTCACACTTTTATTTTTCTTCCTTAAGGATATGATTTCTCTGTCACTGCATTCAACTGAAATCAATGCATAACATGTAACCAATGTAAACACTAACAGAATGCCTTCTGTGAGGGGTGGGGGGACGGAAACAAGACTGGGGGAAAATTGTAAAACTCAAAATAAATAAAATCTTTCTTTAAAAAAATAAATGATTATCAATATTCATTAGTGATGTTGGCTAAGAGTTCTCTTCATGCTATCCTCCCTGGTTTAGGTATTAGGACCAAGTTATCCCCTTAGTGCTCTTCAGGGAAGTTCATCTTAAACCTTCTAGGAAAGCACTGTGCTAAGAAAATGTTGGGCAGATAAACACTCTCTACTCTTATTAATCTGCATTAAGTGGAGAAAGGGGGTCAGCCAATGACAAGAGACTTATTCTCCACTCTGCCTCCCCCCAAAGAAACCAACACCCTTGCAAAACACCAGCACCTTAAATAGGAGGTCCTTACTCCCTTTCTCCCAACCAGATGATGATACTCACAGCTGTCTAAGCCAAAATACCGTTTAACTCAACCATTCAATCCATCACAACTGTTACCTCTTAAGTGCTCGGTGTTAGATGCTAAAATAAAGGTTAAAGAGAGTGCTTTTGTTTTTGTTACTTGTCCCCTTTTGACCCCAACCTAGAGAACCAAGAAGCCTCAAGTTGTCTTGACTCCACTAATCCAATATAAATTCAAGACTTTAGTTGCAACCAAAGAGAATGTGATAGTTAACTTTTCTTTCTTTTTTTATATAAAGATTTTACTTATTTTGAGTTTTACAATTTTTCCCCTAATCTTACTTCCCTCCCCTACCCCACCCCCACAGAAGGCAATTTTTCCAGTCTTCACATTGTTTCCATGGCATACATTGATCCAAATTGAGTGTGATGACAGAGAAATCGTATCCTTAAGGAAGAAACAAAGTATAAGAGATAGAAAGATCAGACAATGAGATAGCAGGTTTTTTTCTAAATTTAAGGCAACAGTCCTTGGTCTTTGTTCAAACTCCACAGTTGTTTCTCTGGATACAGATGGTATTCTTCATTGCAGACAGCCCCACATTGTCCCTGATTGCTGCACTGATGGAATGAGCGAGTCCATCAAGGTTGATCATCGCCCCCATGTTGCTGTTGGGGTGTACAGTGTTTTTCTGGTTCTGCTCATCTCACTCAGCATCAGTTCATGCAAATTCCTCCAGGTTTCCCTGAATTCCCGTCCCTCCTGGTTTCTAATAGAGCAATAGTGTTCCATGACATACACAGACCACAGTTGGGAAGGACATTCGCTTGACTTCCATTTCTTTGCCACATCTAAGGCGGGGTCCTAGCGAAACCTCCCCCACCCGGGAACTCCAGCAGAACAGCCGGGTCCCCTCCCACAAACCAAGCCGGCCCAGAGTCACGACTAAAGGACCCCCCAGTTCCTCCAGCGGCGCGCGCACGGTCAAGGCCACGCTTTCCTTCGCAGCGCACGCCCCGGCCGGGGCCCATAGGCCGGCCCCAGGCTTTCCTCCGAACCCCAATCGGGGGCCGCGGGCGGCTTGTCCCCTCACCTCATCGTCCAAGAAGTCCAGGTAATCTCTCTGCGCCTCCCGCAGCTCCACATCGTCTATCACGGTGGTGGCGGCCATGCTTCCGAGCGGGCAGAATGGAGGCCGGTTCTTTGCTCCGCCGGGGCGGCGACTCCTCCCCTGGCGCGAAAATGACTTCACTTTTCCCGCCACCAAAAGTTACCTCCCAAGGGGTAGCGGAAGCACCTTTGCATTTTGATTGGCTGCGCCTTACAAGACCGGAAGAGTAGATACCCAATGGGAAGCTTCTTCCTCTCCTTGGCGTTCCGATACGTCTCCGGTGGCGGGAAACTTACAGTGCCTGGCTACTTTCCCCGCCCTTCCAGAGGAGCCTTAAGTCAAAAGATCGCAACTGGCCAATCAGAGGGCGCGATGAGCGGGGCGCCGGGTGACTTTCAGCTCCGGGGGCGGGGGGACTGCAAAGAAAAACGTGTCGCTGTGCCTTCTGGGAATTGTAGTCCATGTGATAGAAATCTAACAGTCCGGAACATTCAGTGTTTACTGATGGTTTGGACTCATTTCTAACAAATTGTTTCCCTTCTGGAGAAAATAGTAACATTGTCCTCCCGTCCAGTCTCAGCTGAGCCTTATACTCACTTTGCAATGGGGAAAACGACTCCCTTGTTCTGTGCCCGTTTTTAATACTAGTTTGGGATTAGTGTTCTATTATCGAAGGGATCAGATGACATAAAAAGGCGATTAATCTTGTTAAATTAATTATTATTATTATTGATTGTCTATTATTAAATTTTAAATTTTCACTGAGAGTATTTATAACTTGGAAATCGACAAATGCTCCAAACCAGAACTTGATTTACTGTTTTGATTGTCTCGATTTAAGAAAGTGATTGGAGGAAATGTTAGTAACGTCGGTTTGAGGTAAGTGTATAAATGCTTACATTGCACGGATTCTATTAAACATTTACCAAAAGCTCCTGTTGCACTTGAGATTTTATGGATTTGGGCAACTCCCTCCAAAGATCATTCAGCAACATTCCTGTAATTGATACTCTTAGGAGAGGTGCCTTGGCCCCAAGGTGACCTGCCCTTATTTCTTAGCCAGGATGAATGAAAGGTGGAAATTCCTCTTTACATATCACTAGACTTTGGTAAAATAAAATAATCGATGCAAAGCCAATATCTGTTCACATGTATCAAGCAGCTTCTCTCTGTGATGTTCTAGATAGGGTACTGTACTTGGAATAAAGAAGGTCGAGTTCAAATTCTGCCTCTGACTTTCAGGAGCTATGTAGTCTGAGACAAATCCCAAATTCTCTGAGCCTACATTTCCTCGTTTGTAAATTAAAGGATTGAACTATGTGGTCCCCCTTCCAGTTCTAAATAGTGATCACCAGGTGGCGCATTTCGATAGGGTCAGGTAAACCCGATTTCAAATCCACTCCTAGATGCTTAACTATCTGTGTAACCCTGAAATCATTTAACTTCTTTCTGCCTCAGTTTCAGCATCTGAAAAATGAAGTTAAGAATAGCAGATGCAAATATAAAGTAAATCCATATAAATCATCAGTATTTCTGTATAGGAATAATAAAGCCCAAGGACAAGAGACAGAAAGAGAAATTCCATTTAAAGTAATTGTAAACAATATAAAATACTTGGGAATCTACCTCCCAAGACAAACCCAGAAACTGTATAAACTCAATTGCAAAATACTTTTAAGACAAATATAGTCAGATCTAAACAAGTGAAAAAATATCAATTGTTCACGATTAGGCCGAACTAATATAATAAAAATGACAATTCTTCCCAAATTAAATTGCTTATTCAGTGTCATTCCCATCAGATTACCAATAAACTATCTAGATCTAGAGATCCAGGACAACCCAGGGAGACCTGTTTTGGACAATGCCATCAGGATCGAATTAAATAATATTTTTAAGCTCTTTGTAAACCTTTAAAGCTTTACATAGAGGGCAGCTAGGTGGCGCAGTGGATAGAGCACTGGCCCTGGAGTCAGGAGGACCTGAGTTCAAATGTGACCTCAGACACTTAATTACCTAGCTGTGTGGCCTTGGGCAAGCCACTTAACCCCATTGCCTTGCAAAAAAAAAAAAAAAAAAAAAACAACAACCTTAAAGTTCTTCATAAATGCATATTCTTATCTTTTATTTTTAAAAATTTTAAACAAATACAAAATAAGAAAAGAAAAACATTGTCATGTACACAGCAGAATATGAGAGAATTCATTATAAAGCAACAAATTTCCATATCAAGAAACCTATATGATAAATACATTTTATGTCCAAAGTTGTCCATCTTTTTTCTTTGCTTCCTTGTAGATTTTCTTTTGTTCTCTGCTGTGCAATTTTACTTTATTTTCCCCTTCCTCCCTCCCCAAGAAGTACAGATACAATTGAGCACAGATATACACATACAAATATAATACATAAGTACACATGCATAGATATCTATAATCATACACATATATACACAATACATTCATAGGTATGTAAGACTATACTATGCTTATTTCCACTTGTCCTCTGTTAATCTGAAGGTAAATAGCATCTTCTTTCATAGGTTTAGGTTGTTCCATAATTTCTAAGCTCACCAACTCATCATTTCCTACACAGCCTTCTACTATCTAGTTTTTTTAAAAAGTCTAAAACAATATGGATTAATATGACTGACATATAGTATAATTTCCCTATTTTGTCTCTTGAATTAAAAATATTTTAGCTTTAATTTTGTCTGAGATCATAAATACTATCATGATTTTTTACATAATAAATTATATCCTGACCTTCATTTTATTGTTTTTTCAGCATTTTTATAGCATGTCCTGAAAGTAACATATTGTTGAATTCAAATTTCAATCTGCTTCTTCTTCCTATTATTATTATATCTATGATTTCAAAATATTTAACATGAAAATAAATTCTGGAAATCATATAGTTAAAAAAGATTCTCCATCACACAGTTTGTTAATGAGATTATGGACAGTTAAGTTATACAAAAGAAAGAATTGTAAGACAGAAGGCAGGAAGATTCATCTTCCAGAGTTCAAATCTAGCCTCAGACACTTACTAACTGTGTGGCCTTGGGCAAATCATATAACCATTTGCTTCAATTTCTTAGCTGTAAAGTGAATTGGAGAAGGAAATGGCAAACCATTTCAATATCTCTGCCAAGTAAATTACAAACAGGGTCATGAAAAGTCAGACACTGTGTGTAAACACAAGAACATTTGGACATGTTACTCCACCAAACTATACTTAAAGGATGTTCAGTTTGTGTCCAAAAGTTTCACCTGCACTCAAACAATCAGCACTTATTTGTCTCAAGAAAGAAGTCTTTGCTAGCCCCCCCCCACCAACCTTTCAACCAATCATGTTCCCTGAATCTCAACTCTGTAACCAGTTATGTCACCCTAAATCCCATGATGTCATCTTCCCTGATCTGTTCTGTACTCTATATAACAATTGACCTCTTGCTTGGAGTCTTTGGCATTAATAGAGGTAATCCATTGACCCATTTATTGACAGGTAACATATCCCTTGCTAATAAATGTATCTTGCCCTTTCATTTACCCTTTCATTAAAATTTAACTCAATAAAGTTATACAGTAATAAATATCTTTGTCCTTCAAAGTTCAAACATGAAGTATACCAGAGTTAAATCCTTGCTATGCTCCTGACCACCTTGTTCCTTCCTCACTAATTTATTCTAAGTAGAGTTTCTTCATCTTGATGGTGTTAATAGTTTTGTAACCTGTGGATCAAAGGCTATTTGCATAAAACTCTACTAAATGATCTCTGTGCAGCAAGTTATACCTATTTAACTTATAGGACTGCTATAAGGATCGATCCTATGAGCTAATTTCTAAGAAATAGGTAAAAACCTGGCTGTATGAATGCATATTTAAGGTTTTATTGATTAACTATAATACTACAGTTTAAAAACTTAAAATTTGACCAGAATCAGATTTCTACATTTGCAGACAAATTCAGGAAGAGAAATCCTATTTATAATTTTATACAAGGAAAGACTCTCAATGAATGAATGAATTAATGAATATTATCAAGTCATTACTATACTGAGCCAAGATCAAGACTAAGCACTAGGAATACAAATATATATAAAAGAGAATTAGCTTCTGATCTCAAGCACTTTATATTCTAATAGACTAGATATTCTTTTTTAATATTACTTTATTTTTTCCAATTATATACAAACATTCATCTTTTTGTAAGCTTTTGAGGTTCCACATTTTTCTCCCCCTTCCCTATGAGAGTACTCTTATATAGAATATATATATATATATATATATGTATATTTAAATGTTAAACATTTCCACTTTAGTCATGTTTGAAAGAAGAATCAGAACTAAGGGGAAAATATAACTAAGAAAGAAAAGTTTTGAAACAAACTTGAAAAAATAGTATGCTTTGGTTTGCATTCAGATTTCATCATTTTTTCCTCTGGATATGGATGGTATTTTCCATCACCAGTCTTCTAGAATTGTCCTTGATCATTGCTGAGAGGAGCTAAGTCCATCATAGCCAATCATTACACAATGTTGCTGTTAATGTGTACAGTGTTCTGGTTCTGCTCACTTCACTCATAATCAGTTCATGTAAATCTTTCCAGGCTTTTCTGAAGTCCACCCACAGAGCAGGTATTCTTAGGGATTTGAGAATTTTGTTGAGAAAAATTATACCTTTTCTTCACTATAATTGGTTCCCTATGTATGCTCATGTATTTTAAAATATTAAAAACATTCTGAGAAGAGGTCAATAACTTCAGCAGTCTGCCCAAAAAAAGGTCAAGAACTCCTGTGGTAGGGGGAAGTAGCACACATAGAAGAACAGTGACCAAGGAACATTTTGGTCAGGAAAGTGGACTTAGGGATAGTGAGTTGATCTATAGAGCAATTAACTGGTCCATTCTTTGTAGAAGCAATACTACTGCTACTATTTCTACCATTATTAGCATTTATAGATCACTTTAAGATTTGCCACATGTTTTAGAAATATTACCTTTTCTTCACAACAACCCTAGATTCTATTATTAATCCCATTTTACATATAAGGAAACTGATGCTGGCAGAAATGGATTTTATTTACTATTGATTTGATGTATGCAGGGGGACAAAAAGGGAGAAAGAAAGCAGTAAAATGTATTGTTGTGTCCCACTTTCCTTTTTATTCATATTTATGATTTCTTATCACTAGGCTTTCTTTTAAGACCAACCCAATTTCAGGTTCACAATATTGAGCTGGAAGAAGATCTTGGATACCATGAAAATTGGTGCTAAGGTAATACTTTGTTTTTCAGGATTTCCAGGGAAGGAGAAAATATGGGATTTGAGACTAGACCTGTCTAATTTCCCACATGAGGAAAATATCTCTTGGTTACTTTCTCTAAAATTTAAGAGAGAGTTGCCTAGTATAAGGAATATAGTATAGAGATAAGGACTAGACTTATCTGTTTTGCCTAGCATCCTATTTTTATTTTCTTAGTGTTCTTAGCATTTTGTCCTATGCAGTTTTAATTTAAGATTTCTTGAAATATAGTTATGAAAAAAGGCAGACTTAAGAAAAAAATCATATTTCAAATGGAATTGAACCTGGAGTTAAATTCAGCCTCAAACATTGCTATATGATCTTGGGCAAGTCACTTAACACATTTGCCTTGGTTTCCTCACTTATAAAATGGGAATAACAGCATCTAGCTCCCATGTTTATTGTGAGGATCAAAAGAGATAACAAATGTAAGGTGTTTAGCACAATAATTATAATACATATATATAGTAAGAATTATATTAATGTTTTTTGTTATTATTATTACTATTACCAGTTGGGTGACCTTGGGCAAGTCACTTAACCTCTGATTGCCTCAGTTTCCTCAACTATAAAATTATTATTAGCTGTCCCAAAGGAAAGGAGGCTGCTGAAGCAGGTCATGGGTTCCCCTTTTGGAAGTCTTCAAGCAAAAACTGGTTGATCACTTGTTGGGAATTTTACAGCAAGAGTTCTAATTTGGGTGTGAGTTGATCTAGATGGTTTTGGGGCTCTCTTCCAACCCTGAGATTCTGTAATGCTGTATCTTCATTTACTGTACTCCATGGTTGCCTATTGTTAGCTGCTTAAATTGTTATGAAGATTTTCCTGATATCAAGCCTAAATTTGTTGCTTTGCAATTTCCACCCATTCATTGCTCCTGGTTCTATCTTCTAGGGACAAGCAGAACAAGTCTAATTAATCCCCCTCTCAAAGAGACCACTAAGTGGCACAGTGGATAGAGATCCTAGCCTGGAGTCAGGAAAACCTGAGTTCAAATACGGCTTCAGATGCTTAACTGTGGGCAAGTCACTTAACATGTTTGCCTCAGTTTCCTCACCTGAAAAATGGTGATAAAAATAATAATATTCACCTCTCAGAGTATTGTGAGAATCAAATAAATTATAATTATAATAGCAATTAATATTATTTCAAATGACAACCCTTCAGTACTTGAACACAGCAATCATGGGTATTCGAAGTCTCTTCTCCAGGTTAAATGTCCCCAATTTCTTCAGTCAGTCCACAGATGGCAAGATCTTAAGTTCCTTCACCTTCTTCTGGACAATTCCTGGATTAACAATTTCCTTCCAAAAATAATGCATACAGAACAGAAGACAATCCAAAATGATCTTGATATAATCACCTTCCTAATTTTGGACACTGTCTTTTTTAATGTGGTGGAAGACCCCATCAACTTTTTTGGTGACCATATCCCATTGGTGATTCATATTGAGTTCATATGTCTAGAATGTACTACTCTCCACCTGTACCCACCCTCCCCCACAATCCCTTGGCTATAAGCCTCTCCTGATTCCCTAGCTGATACTTCAGCTGATCTCATCCCCCACCACCTTATCCCACTACAAAAACTCCTAATGGACAGGCTCAGTCCCTTGTGTTCGGTGTCTGCATTTATGAGCTTTTTATTACTTAACTTCTCATGGATCACTCTATAACTTCTAAGAAATGGTCACATGGGGGCCCAATTTTCAAACTTTGACTAGGATGTACAAATATCTTATCAAGGCTCAGTTCTGAAACATGATAAATCAAGTTTTTGAAACCTTAAAGATACTTCATTTCTAGACTATTTTAAAAACTAACTGCTTTAATATTTCATGGAGAGATTGGAATTTAAAAAATGTACAATTACAGATAGTTCATAATTGTATCCACAGGGCCTAGTCCATATTGTCTAGTCATTTTTTCAGTCATGATCAATTCTTCATGACCCCATTTGAGGTTTTCTTCGCAAAGATACAGAATGGTTTGCCTTTTCCTTCTCCAGCTCATTTTACAGATGAGGAAATTGAGGCAAATAGGGTTGAGTGACTGTCACCCAGATAGTATCTGAGGCCAGATTTGAACTCAGGAAAAATTAGTCTTCCAGACTCCAGGCCTAGTACTCAAATCCTACAGTAGGTGTTTAATAAATATTTATTGAATGATGGATCTTTTCTCAAAAAACTTCCATGAAGCTATGCCTCCTCTGTAGTTTTAAAGTTGATTTATTAAAAATCTAAGGGTGTAAGACTCAATATCCAGAGAATATGAGCCCTAGCAAAACTTTCTCCCTTGTTGACTACCTGGTCAACTCCATAACAGTCCCTATAGGGTTGTGAAGGTCCCTTTCCTATCCCATTAGGAGGACTTGCCCTATATCACCAAAAGTACCATGGAGATAGGTTGTCTATCAGGTCACATAATAGCTCCAGGCTGCTGCTCTCTTCCACTTCAATCATAAGATCTTCCTGAACCCATCTTCTGCTAATGACAAATCTTTGAGTGATTCAGGCTCAAGATTAAAGCAAAATGAGACAAAAGTCCATCATAAAAAGTTCTACAAAGGAACTTTATTCAACTGGAGAATGGAAAGGATAGGCAGCAGTGTTGATTTATGGTTGATATGGTGTTGGTTCATTTGGACATAGCTTTCCTTGCTTTCATATTTGTCATTGATGACAGACCTGGTCAAGAAGACTTTAAGGTGGGGGGCAGCTAGGGGGTACAATGGATAGAGAGAGCACTGGCCCTGGAGTCAGGAGGACCCTGAGTTCAAATCCAACCTTAGACACATAATAATTACCTAGCCATGTGACCTTGGGCAAGTCATTTAACCCCACTGATCTACAACCTCTCCCCCCACCCAAAAAAAGAAGAGTTCAAGTTTGTAATAAGTTTCTCAATGCTAAGGAGCCTTGACTTTTCCTAACTTGGTCTTTTATGTCTTAGAGACCATGAAGCAAATGTCAACTACCTGTGTCTAAATCCTCTGGATCATTTAAGTCACAAGATTGGTATAAGGGTTTTTTTCAGGGAAAAACAACCTATATGGGAGGGACCTGTATTCTTAGATCATAAGTGATGGATTTCTAATTGTGCAGGCTCTGTCTACAAGAATGAAGGTAATAAATAAACACATTAAGATGTCTATTGTATGCTAAGTGGTTAGATAATATATAGAGTGCTAGACCTGGAATCAGAAAGACTCATCTTACTGAGTTCAAGTCTGGTCTCAGATACCTA
This sequence comes from Macrotis lagotis, assembly GCF_037893015.1. Lineage (NCBI taxonomy): Eukaryota > Metazoa > Chordata > Mammalia > Peramelemorphia > Peramelidae > Macrotis > Macrotis lagotis. Next base: position 34,742,265 of record NC_133662.1, read on the forward strand.
CTAGTTATGTAACCCTGGACAAGTCACTTAACCATGCTTGCCTCAGTTTTCTCATCTGTAAAATGAGTTGAAGAAGGAATTGGCAAATTACTCCCAGTCTCTTTGCCAAGAAAACCCTACAAGGGGTCACAAAGACACAACTGAAACAGCTTAATAACAACAAATATGTCCAACACTGAACTAAGCATTTTTACAAATATTGTCTCATTTTATCCTTATAATCATCTTTCCCAGTAGGTATTTTTATAATTCCTTTTTTTAGGTGGTAAATGGATAGAACCTGGACTTGGAAAGACTTGAGTTCAAATCTGATCTCAGATATTTAGTAGCTGTGAGAACCTGAGCAAGTTACTTAACCTCTATTTGTCTCAGTTTCCTCATTCTGTAAAATGGAGATAATAGCACCTACCTCCCAGGGTCATTGCAAGCATCAAATGATATAATAATAGTAAAGTACTTAGCATAGAGTCTGGAATATGGTAAAAACTATATAAACGTTAGCTCTTATAGTTGAGGAAACTGAGGCAGAGATTGACTTGCCCAAGGTCATGCCATTAGTAAGGCTGGTTCTGAACTTAAATATTCTAGATTCCAAGCCCAGGGTTCTATCCACAGTACCATCTAGTTGCCTCTGACCAACTAGGAGCCACTGGTCATTCGTGTCCTTTAGCAAAAGCAAATGTGTTCTTACCCGAAGAGTCAAGCAGACCAAGCAAACCTACTTGTGTTCATGAGTTTCTCTACTCCAGTATATATGAAAGTTCCCATCCTTGTTAACATAGTTAATTGAAGGATAAACTCTTGATATCTTGCTCAAATTTGTGTCCAGGGCTATATAGCATAGTTAAAGAAAGTTCATTTTATTAATTAGCTTAAAAAAAAACAAATGCAAACCAGAAGGGGAAAAAAAAGCATGAATTTGTATTGTTTCATTTAGTGCAGCATTTGAGAGTTTTTTGGATGATCAAGATAGAATATTAATGTTAATTGAGCCCTAATCCCAAATGTAGCTCTGTGCTTTCTGTCTCAGAGGTCTGAATCTAAGTCTATAGTACTGACAGTTAAAATTGGTTATGCCAAGAGGCAACCTGGGAAAAGCAGATTGGGGGGTGGGGCACTTCACTATTGTCTTCACTGTCCACTAATCATTTGACAAGAGTCTCAGAACTCTTAATTTTTCCTGTTTATGATCTACAATGTCTTCCAACCTAACTTTTCACATTTCATACTATTGTTATTTAACCTTGTATTGTATTGCTTGTTGATTTGAATCCAGGGATTCATAGATAGACAAGAACACAAAGTTTTATACTTTGGGGAACAATAGGCTAGTAATATTTGAATATATTGTTCATTTTGACCTTTTAATCCCCAGAATTTTTCCACCCCCAGCCCTTGGTAACCACCCCACCTGATCCATTACTTTAGGCAGACCCCAAACATGCCTTATCTCACTTACTATTCCCCACTACTGACCACCATGAGCAACCATTCCCTTATGCCCTCTTTTCCAAAGCTTCCTCCAGTTTTTGGAACCAAATTAACTCTACTATTGCTCTGGGGAAGGATTTTCAACCTATTCTGCTAAGGTCCTTTTCAACATTCTTTTAAATTTCAAGATCACAATGCCCATTGCTAGCTATGTCTCAAATATGTATATGTGTAGAAATATAGATAGCTAGAGAGAGAGAGAGAGAGAGAGAGAAATGGATATGTGTATGGATATGTTTATATATATATATATATATGTACATATATGTATATGTTTATATGGTCTCCTCCTATTAGAAAATAAACTCCTTGAGCACAAAGATGGCCTTTGCTTTTGTATTTATAGCTCCAACACAACATCTAGTAAGGGGCAGTTAGGTGGGCATGAACAGAGTGCCAGACCTGGAGTCAGGAAGACCTGAATTCAAATTTGGCCTCAGATACTTAATAGCTATATGATCCTTGGCAAGTCACTTTACCTTGTTTGCCTCAGTTTCCTCATCTATAAAATGAACTAGAGAAGGAATGGCAAACTGCTCCAAGTATTGTCACAAAAAAAAAAAAAATCCAAGATAGTCAGAAAGAATAAGACACAATGAAAAATGAGTAAACAACAATAAATAGCCTCTATTTACACCATAAAAGACCATAGGACTCAGTCTGGAGGGCTAAACATTGAAAGATTATCTCTTTTCCAAAGAATTTAATTGCTTTTTTATGTGACACTAAAACAATAAACAAAATGTCTTTGATCTGACACTGACTTCCAGTGGAACATTTTCTTGGCTTTTGTCTATCCAGTGTCTTTCTGGCTGATACTAGAAACAATCAAATAGAGAAGGGGCATTTACAAATAGTCACTTATTGTTATTTTCTGCCAATCTCCAAAGTCACCTTGTTTACTTAAAATGAAAGAGACTTCCAGAAGATCAAAGAACAACTGGGTCTCTAGGTGATGAGTGAAATAGCCCTCATTTCAAATGCTGCACTGTAATATTATAAAGTGATAAATTCTTAAGGAATTTTTAGCAGAATATATATGTAAATATATATAAATATACATACATAAATATAGCACTTTATTCTTCCAAAAAACTATTATATACTTTATGTTAATAGCAACTTTCATTTGTATTCTTTTAGAATTATAAAGCAATCATAAATAAATTATCTTACAATATAATTTCAATATGTCCCCACTTTAAAGATTAGGAAACTAGATTCGGTGATTTGTTCATAGTCATATGGCTAGTGTCACATTCAGAATTTGAACCCAACTCTTTTCACCACATGATTTCTACCATGCAATACTGTGGTATTGTTAGGAGTGGTGGTGGCTGTGAAAGTAAATATAATGTGGTTTTGGATAAAACATTTAACCTCCTTATACTTTGGTTTTATAATCTGTGGTAGGTGTGCAGCATGATTTTGGATTTACTGTTCCAACACACATGCAAACTAGCAGGTTCCCAGAACTCAAGTCCCCAGAACTAGGTCAGCTGCATCTCCCTCTCAAAGACTCAATGGTAAACCTGAGGAATTGAGAGTGTCTCTCTAATACTATTAACTTCAGCCTGCATTCTGGTTTGTTCTCCCCAATATCGACATCCAAATACATCCAGTTATATCATTGATACCCTCCAGTGATTACCACTCCAATATCATTTACTCAATTAAGATCAATTAGCTTTCACGAAGGTATATTTACTGAGAAAACTTATAAAGGACAGAAGTACAAACCAATCTTTTGAATTCGCCTTTTTAGCAGGGAGGAGAAAAAGACACTTTTTTTTTTATAGCTCTTCAGTCCCTGGAGAAAGTGAGTCCAAAATTAAAGTGGTTGCTACAAAGCATTAACCCACCAAACTCATTTGCAAGTGTAATAGCATAGCCAGGGGATGAGCTGATGTCATGCCCATAAACATAGACAATGGATGAGCTGATGTCACTACTTCTTGGTGCCTTCAACCCACTGCTCTGCTGGGTCAAACTACCCTGGACCTTGCTTCTCATTGGGCAATAAATACACTCGGCAAAATCTGACACAGATTTCCATCCCTGGACCTTTGACAACTCAACTCTTCTAAATTTTTGAAGCTCACAAGGTCACAGCCTGGTCCATTCCATACTCCTTTACTTAAGGGAAGAAAGAATTAGAGACAATACAACAGTAGGTTCATGTCCTCATACCTTCAGGTTAAATTGAGTGGGCAAAATACTGCTAGTTAGCTCTCTCCATATCCAGAGGCTTAAAAAAGTCTTGTTTTCTTTCTTTTTTTTTAAGTTTTTTTTTTTTTTTTTTTTGCAAGGCAATGGGGTTAAGTGGCTTGCCCAAGGCCACACAGCTAGGTAATTATTAAGTGTCTGAGGTCAGATTTGAACTCAGGTACTCCTGACTCCAGGGCCAATGCTCTATCCACTGTGCAACCTACCCGCCCCCCAACTTGTTTTCTTATTTTAATGTGTAACAAGGCAAGAGGAAGGTGGGGGGTAGGGAAATGGAGGAGAGGGGAAAAGGGTGGAAAAGAAAAGAAAAGGAAGGGAAGAAAGAAAGAGACAGAGGGAAGGAAGATAAGAAGAAGAAGGAGAAGAAGGAGAAGAAGAAGAAGGAAAAGGAGAAGGAGAAGGAGAAGGAGAAGTAAAGAAGTAAAGGGGAAAGGGAGAGAAAAGGCGACAGGGAGAAGGTTGGGGGAAAGGAGAAGAAAAGGGAAAGAGCAGGAGAGAGAAAGAGGGAGAGGAAATAAGGAAAGGGAGGTAGGGAAAGATAGGAAGAGAGGGAAGGTGGGGCAGCTAAGTGGCACAGTGGATAGAGCACCAGCCCTGGAGTCAGGAGTACCTGAGTTCAAATGTGGTCTCAGACACTTAATTACCTAGCTGTGTGACCTTAGGCAAGTCACTTAACCCCATTGCCTTAGAAAAAAGCAAAAAGGAGAGAGAGAGAGAGAGAGAGAGAGAGAGAAGAGAGGGGAGGAGAAAAAGAAAAGGAAAGGAAGGAAAGGGAGGCAGAAGGAAAAAGGGAATGAAAGAGAACAAGAGAGGGAGGAGAGAAAGAAAAGAGAGGAAGATAAGAGGGAGAGGAAGGGGAGAGAGAGAGAGAAGAAAGGGGGGAAGACAAGAGGGAAAGGGAAAGAGGGAAAGGAAGGAAAAGAGGAAGAGGAGAAAACAGGAAAGGAAGAGGGTAACAAAGGGAGAAAAAAAAACCTCTTTCCTCAACTGGTAATTATCATAATTAGCAGTCAATGTGCATGTGCTCTGAAGTAAAGAACTAGGTCCCTTCATCTGAGTCATTTCACAACAGGCACTTCCAGAAACACAGCCCCAAACCTCTCCCCAGGGTTTAACAAGAAGCAGAGCACCACTGTCTATGCTTTGAGGATGGGCTTCCCATTGTCTAGCCCCATTACACATGGCTTGTAATGGCTATGTTCTCTCTCTCACAGATCCAAAGTATTGTGATAACTGAGCTCTGTTAGTTGACCTCTGCTCTGTCTGTCTCACTCTCTCACATGTTTCCTAAAGGGAAACAATTCTTTTCCACTTGGATTTCATATCTCCAGTACCTAGCCCACTGCTATGCACATAATCCCATGAATCTACTAAAACAAACTATGACCCCTGCCCACTCATCCTGTATGACAGTGGTCCACCCAAAGTTCGAAGAGCCTTCTCATATTCTTTTAACATGAAGAGGATACCAATGAGACAAGTAAGAAGTCCATGAACTATTCCTCACTCTTTCTATGTGACTGATCCATCTTTATCAATCAGATATGCTTTAATGATATCCTTTAAAACATTTTTTTGACTAATTCCTAATTTGAGGAAGCTAGATGGTGTAATGGATAGATTGCGAGATGAGGCGTCAAGAGGACCTGAGTTGGAAGCCTGCTTCAGACACTTACTAGCTTTGTGACCTTCAATAAGTCACTTAGCTTCCATTTGCCTCAGTTTTCTCAGCTGTACAATGGGGAAAAACAATACTACCCACCTTCCAGGGATAGAGTTGTTGAGAGGATCATATGTGATAACAAATATAAAATGCTTTGAAAACATTAAATTGATTTATAAATGTTAAGTTCATTTTTTAAAATATGTTGTAGACTAGTCTGTTTTACCATGTGCCTCTCTCTTGCCTTTTGGGTACTCCTTAAACGCAATTCTTCAGAGACTCACATTCATAAAATATCACCTGAAGAAAATTAGTGTTAAAAAGATAATTCCTTGCTTCAGGGAAAATATTAGGGATATTAAAAAAAAACTACATCATTCCCCAAAAGCAATCCAATACAATTTCTTCCTCCTTTTCTGGGACCAGCTCATTGTCATGTAAAATAATGAACAAATTCTATAACATGTTCCTCCAGTAATATATCATCAATTGGACAATAGGCATTTCTCATCCATTAGTTTTTCTACATGGAGAGTTAGACCAAATACTTTTCATAGACTTAAAAATGCAATGGACCCTAGAGGTCATTTAGTCCAACACATAAAACTCAGGTTCTTCTATTCCTAATTCATCACCCTTTTCACTGTATCACACATGATTGTGGCTCTGATTTAGGAAATTCTGCAATATTTTAGGTCTTGATGTTATTAGCACAAATAGCATCACCCTCATCATCTTTAGTGATTTCTTGTTTAACTCAGACCCAAAGTTTTACCTTCTTCATGACAGTTGGGAATAGTTTTGTTGAACATTCGTTTCCCCTGTTCTGTATCTCACTTGTTTTAAATTAAAGGGTCATCTGCTATTTTATCTTGAAAGGAATAATCATATAATTTTGACACATGAAGGGAGAAGCCTTATTGGAGTAGTTTGCTCTACTAAACCAATTTTTTTTTAAAATCAGACAAAAAAGCAATACCTTGGATTCTCAACATCTTTCAATCAATCATAAAAGAAGTGGTCTACTATGGAATATCACTTGCATAAACTTTTATAAGGTTCCTTTCTACTACCTCCATTAAGAATGTTTAGTATGCTTCAGTAGATTTTCATAAAAATTTTATAAAGATAGCAAAATCAGCCATAGGTCAGTAATTAATAGTCTTTCAGTTATTTTTTTCTAAATACATTGTTTGAGTTTTTTTCTCCATATCTTTAGTGGTTTTCCCTTTCACATACCTTGAGAATCAATCACTCAACATCATCAAAATTGGGGGTCATCTACAGCATGTGTGTGTGTATATGCATATATATAATTTACATATACTTTATCAAATCCATTTACTTTTTCCATCTTGGCATTTTTCAAAGCTATTTCTTCTTCCTCAAGACTATTAATATTAATTACTATGTTAGAACCTAAATATAGTGTCTCCACTCACTTTGCTATGATAACATTTATAAATTTTTTACATCTTTTAATATGCTTATTGTAATCCTCCACTGGAACAATCTTCCAGGATGACCTTATATCTCACTCCAAGTTTTACCAAACTGTTTCTTTTGCCCCTTCCTGACTCTGGGGCTCTGAAATCTCATCACAGGCCTCATATTTTTTAACTCTTATTCTCTCTTGGTTTATATACAGGGCTCTCAACTTCACTTGTGGGATACTGGTATGGGTCTCATGATATGATACTGGGACCAGCCTTGTGATATTTGTTTGACAGATGCAACACTGGTCCATTTAGAGATTCTTGTGGCCTGATGGTATTTTGAAAAAGACCCTCTTAGAGTACCACAATGATCCTAGAATAGCCTTCTATTTGTTCTGTGACAGCCCTAGCAGAGAAACAGAGTTAGAAGAGGGTGAGAGGAGTCAGAAATGTATGTGGTAATTCTCCCCACCTAATTGTCATATTCTTCTGACCCTTCTTCACATGCATAAGTCCTTGATCCCAGAAACAGTCTCTCACATCCCAACCTTATATTCCTACAGGCCGGCCCTGCTCTTTCCATCATAAGAAGCATCTGTTTAGCAAAGAGAAACAAACTGGAGCTTAAAGCTGTGGGTGGTACTTGCTTAGCTCAGAAACCAGTCTGGCCCCATAAGCTATGACTGCAAACTGTACTGTGGGAACTGGTCTGTTCAGTTGCAGCAGAAGAGGTTTTTCCAACAAAGACGTTTGTTTGACTTGGAATGTAAATAGTACAAATGGTTTTCTGGAGTAGTTTCCTCCCCTCCCACCTCTCCCCCATTTCCCTCCTGCTTTCAGTAGCCTTCCATATAGACTAGCCAGTTGTGCTGGATCTACTAACCTGCAGCTGTTAAGCTGTGAAGGAGTCGTATTTAACTGGAAGTAAATTAGCAGACAATCTGCACCTTCTATATTTGCAAGGTCCTGGAGCCATTTTCCCGCTCAATCTAGAGAGGGAAGTCACATTGGGAGGGTTGAGCCTTCTCCTCTGGCTGAGCCTCTGATGGAGGCAGGACATTGCAGATAAGATGCTTGTAGTCTAGCAAATCAGAAGTCATCTCTCTCAACCCTAGAGGGTGGTTGGCTGAAGCCAGCCACTATAGGGCTCTACCAGAATCCAGCCTGGCCTTGGATTCACTTAGAGACTCAGAGGAAAGAAGCAGAAAACTAGGACATCATCAGACTCTTCTTCTATCTGGCAATCGCCACACCATCCCTTGCTCTGTTCTTTGAGGACCATCCTTTTAGAGCCACCAGAGGCTACAGAAGGAGAAACAGTAGTAACAGTTTTTCCCAGAACATCCTTCATCCTCTAGTTCTGCAGCAGACACCCAAGTCTTCCATTCCACCCTTTTGTTGGGAAAAGGCCTCCTGCTCCCTCCCCAGTCCAACAGCATCCACACAACTCCCCTTAGGTAAGCACAAAGTGGCCATAAGAGGGGGAATAGTACCTCAAATCATCATTTTGCCATCTTCCTCAAGCCCACTCGGATTATGTGTCAAGAGGGGACTGCTCTGCTTCAACCTTGCCACCAATGGCCTCAGCCCCCATGTCACCAGAAAAGAGTCAGATGGGCCCTCTAAGACTTTACAGCAGGATCCAGTTGGGGTCTTTTGGGCCCCAGCAGAGATCCAGCACCTCCTGCCACCCTGGAGGAGCCAGTCATTCAGTGGCACCTGAAGACAGTCCATTGTAACACTGTTGTGTGTGAGGATGTGGCCTGGTGCCTCCAGGAACAAAGCTGTGCTTGACATGCCCACCTATGCTGCACCAAATTCAAGGCTCTCAAGGTGACTTACAAGAAGGCTTATGTGGCACTGTTGCACTCTGGCATGACCCCTCAAGGAGGCCCCTTTTATGAAGATGTGGATCAGGTGCTACAAACCCAGGTCACCATTTCTGGTTCTAAGCACCCCTTAGAGCAGGTGTGACCTAAATTATTCCCAATGGCAAGATGGTATTGAGGAGAATAGAGGTGACCAGGAGGAAGCCATGGAGGGGTGTTCATCCCAGTCCTACAAGCAACAACAGCTGCCAGAGGCAACATATCTGTTTAAGGTGGAGGTAGAAGAGCTACCAGTGACTTAAACCCGGATAGCCAAGATAGAACTGAGGGAGAAAAGGACCCTAGTGAGACCAGTCACCAGCCTTGGACAGGTAAGTGTTCAGGTGAATGGTAGCCACTGAGGGTGATGGGGGGGGGGCGGATAAAAGAGGTTGGAAGTCTCCCATAGAAGGTGGCACTTAGATGGGTTGAATTATTAAAAAGTTCTACCTTTTACTCCCTATATAGACAAGTAGACAAGTCCCTTTGCCTCTTAAGACCTCAAAGTCTTCATCTGTGAAATGAAGAAGTTAGGCAAAATCACCACCATTCTATAATGCTGAGATATAGCTTTAGAGTTTTGGTGTTGATTTTTTTAAGTAAATATGACAAAAGGATTAGAATCACAGAATCCTCTCGTTTTAAGCAGCTTGATGGTGCAGTGGATAGAACAGAAGATCTTAGAGTTAGAAAAACCTGAATTCAAATCTAGCCTCAGACACTTACTAGCTATATAACCCTGAGCAAGTTGCTTAATCTGTGTTTGCCTCAATTTCATCAACTGTAAAATGGAGATAATAAAAATGAGATCATAACTGTATTTAGTATAGCAGCTGACACATAGTAGGCTCTTTATAAATACTCATGTACTCATCCTCTTTCCTTCGTGTCATGATGTCTCTTTACTGTGATCATGATAGCTAGCTATAAGGGGAAAAAAAGGAAGAAAGTCAGCAAGTATTTATTAGTCCCTGTCCTAAGCACCTTACAAATATTATCTCATTTGATGCACACAACAACTCTGGGAGGTAGCTACTGTTATTATCTCCATTTTTACAGTCGAGAACTGAGAAAGAGGTTTAGTGACTTCTCCATCCAAGGCTGAATTTGAATTCAGGTCTTCCTGACTTAATGTCTTCTTTAGACATTGTGTCATCTAATTGCCTCCAATCATAATTGAATATTTTCTAAAAAGATGGCATCAGAGATGAGAGGGGAATGAATAGGAAGCAGAGAGGTTGGAACTTTTTTCTTTCTTTCTTTTCTTTTTTCTTCCTTCCTTTTCTTTTTTTCTTTCTTCCTTCCTCTTTCTCTCTCTCTCTCTCTCTCTCTCTCTCTCTCTCTCTCTCTCTCTCTCTCTCTCTCTCTCTCTCTCTCTCCCCCCCCTCTCTCTCTCTGCTGTGCTAAGTCACCAGTCTCATTTTCTCCTTCAGAGCCATCTGGTTTCAGTGGTCAGCTATAAATCAGGATGACTGGAGATGGATGAGAAGTAGTCAGAGTTAAGTGACTTGCCCAAGGTCACATAGCTAGTGAGTACCAAGAGTCTGAGTCTGGATTTGAACTTCCATCCATCTGACTCCAAGGCCAGTGCACTATCCACTATGCCATCCAGCTTCCCCTTGAGTCAGGTGGTACTATCACAAAAAGGTACCACATTGGGTATGTCTTTCTGATCTCCCCACCCCCACCCCACTCCATCCCACAAAGCTGGATAACATTCTTAAAACAACCTACACTTAACAACAAGCAATAGTTATAGAATTTACTTGCCCTATCCCTCTCTGGGAGTCACATGCCCAATCTGTAAAATGAGAGTTATACCAGAGAATCTCTAAGGTCTATCAGATGTGAGGCTCTAGATTATGGTAAATCTTGACTACTAAACTTTTACCTAAGGGTCCTAAAAGTGATACCTTGTTCTTTTTTGTGGTGGTTCAGTAGTTTAACTCTACATGAGCCTATTGGGGTCCTTCACTGTAGTATGAGTATCCCTAAAGATGCCACTAGTTTCACAACTAAAATTCACCAGCTCATTCTCATTCCCCAGCTTTGCTTCCATCCTTGATTCCCAAGAAATGGAAACTGAGAGAAGAGAAGTAGCTACCTAGAAATCAAAGGAGAAAGTTAAAAGTACTAGTTTTTACATTGTGGCCAATATTAATTTTATCCACTTAAAAATTTCATCCACCTCTTTTTTCAATTCCTTTTGAGATCTAAAGTCATAAATCTGTCTCTCTCTGTTTATCTGTCTCTGTTTCCTTTTTCCCCATCCTCCTTCCTCCCTACCCTTTCTCTGTTCTCTCTTTACTCACACTTCTCTCTGTTCTCTTTCTCTCCCTCTCCTTTTTCTCTGTCTCTCTGTCTCTTCATCTTTCATGAACACATCATCATCATCATCATCATCATCATTATCATCATCCCTTACCCCAACAATCCCTATGTCCATTATAGAAAGGGAAGCTATCTTGGAACTGTAGGTATCAGTGGGAGATGAAGACAGAAAGGAAATTGCTCAACTGGAAAATACAAAGAGATTTCTCATAAAGTTGGACATTGAATCCTCTATATACTGTTTTCCTCTTATATCAAACCTTATCAGTGGGTTAAGACCAATTTTATTTCACTGGCTATGAAGACCACTTATCTTTCATCAAGAAGTTCCTGACTAGGGATGGGATTTCAGGGAAGCCTGGAGGTATCTGCATGAACTGATGCTGAGTGAGATGAGCAGAACCAGAAAAACACTGTACATCCAAACAGCAACATGGGAGTGATGTTCAACCTTGAAGGACTTGCTCATTCCATCAGTGCAACAATCAGGAACAATATTGGGCTGTCTGCAAAGGAGAGTGCCATCTGTATCCAGATAAGGAGCTGTGGAATTTGAACAAAGTGCAAGGACTATTCCCTTTAATTTAGGAAAAAAACCAGATATCTTATTGTCTGATCTTGTTACCTCTGAGACTTCTATTCTCTTCTTTAAGGATATGATTTCTCTCTCATCGCACCCAAACTGGATCAAGGTACAACATGGAAACAAAGTAAAGACTGACAGAGTGCTTTCTGTGGGGTGGGGGAGGGAAGCAAGATTGGGGGGGAAATTGTAAAACTCAAATAATATCTTTAATAAAAAATAAATTTAAAAAAAAAGAAGTTCCTGACTTCTACCAATCTTGGGCAAAGGTTTTTCTCCTTTCCAAGATACCATGAAATTACTCTGACTCTACCTCTGGCTCCTTAAGCCTTAAGAAATTAAGAACATGATACAGTGGAAAGGGGCAGGTGGGTGACATAGTAGATAGAGTATTGGGCCTGAAGTCAGAAAAACTCATCTTCTTACTAGCTGTGTATCTCTCTGGGCTAGTCACTTCATCTTGTTTGCCTCATTTTCCCCATCTGTAAAATGAGCTGAAGAAAGAAATGACAAAGGAAATTCTAATAGGGGTCACAAAAAGTCAGACAATAACAATAAATAGTGGAAAGAGCATTGACTCTAGAACTGAAGGACTTGAGTTATATCCCACCTCTGATGATAATTCTGGATAAATTACTTAATGTTGTTTGCCTCAGTTTCATCATTTGTAAAGCCATGTAGTTAGATTAAATGACCCCTAACTTCCCATCTAGCTCTACATCTATGATCTATGTATGATCTATGAATATGCTACCTCTTTACTTTTTCCAGGTAGATTTCACTTGGTATAATTTCTGGACATCATTTAAATACCCTGTTTCCTCTTCTACCATTTGGACAAGTTCCATTTTTTACAGTCCTTGTCAATACTACATTGAATAATATATACATCCTTCTTTTAATGCTCTCTGTGGACTATTCTCCTAGATGCTCATAAAAAAAAGAGGAGAGTATTTCAACAACAGTGCTGTAAATATTGCTAGCACAGATTTATTAATGAGATGCTGGAGAGAGAAGAACAAAAGGACAGAGCAGTTGATACAACTGCTGCCCCATTTTCCTTTGTACCTCACCATTGACAGGCCACTCTGCAGTCTGGGACCACTCAACAAGGTACTGATGATGGAGGTTACTTTCTACCTCATGGTGGAAGACCTCTCTTCAGTCAATGGAGCTCTCAGCTTTTTTTTGAAGGTTTAGTTAATTATTCCTTGGGCAGTGGATGGAGGGGTGGCAGGGTGGTAGAATGGAACCATGAGCCACTTTCAAAGAGGTAGGCCTCATCACCAACCAGAACTAGTCCAATGGTTTGGCCTCCAATTTCTTTATAGATGGATTGGAAAGGGATGCCCAGGTCTCCCTTTCGACAGAGTCAGGTTGCTTCTAGTATGTGGGAGCTGTGACTAGAAGCTGGACAACCAACAAATGGAGTCTGAATTAGCCCACAGCTTGAAGAATAACTGAATAACTGAAAAATGATGGTGCTGATCCCAGCAGTCTTTGCTCTGTCCCTGAGGCCAGTGCATGTCAATATGGGTGCAACCAATGGCCCCAGTACACTATGCCTGGTTCCAAACATCTTCATGACCTTCTCCAGGTCAGGCTGGTTTTTCAGGAGGTGTAAAAAACCCATACAAATAGCATCTACAGTCTCATGGAAGGTATAACTAGCAGAAACTCTCCCACCCCAAAGTTCTCAGCAACACACCATAGAGGCACAGGGTAGACCAAATGATACATGACTTCACGTTCTGGGGGTCAGTTGGTCACTGATGTAATAGAAGGTCTCCTGAGACATTCTGAAGGTCTGCTACCAGCTTGGGGGGGAGTGGGAAGACCCCCTGGTCTGCCAGCCCTGAAGCCCCACCAGAGCCAGAGGGGGTGAAGAAGGCCAGGCCCCTATGGGTTCCTCTTCCAAGGGACTAGAACACTGCAGGCAGCTGGAGTTCCACAACTGGTGAGTTGAATGAGCTCTAGGGTTCATTGAATGTGGAGGATGGATTGATTCAGTTGGCCTGGTCCTGGTCAGAACTGCAATCATTTTGTTTTCTTGCTCTCTGCTACAAAAGTTGCTGTGATGGCCCCCATTTGCAGAGCTACATGTGCAAGGCTATAGGCCTTGATGAACATGATCCATGAAATAGAATTTGGAGGTCACTTTCATATGATGAGCAACATAATTCTTGTCCTCCCAATAAAAAGGGAGTCAAGCAGAAGCCTTGGCCTTGGTCCAGCAGGTCTTCCACTGAACTAGTTAGAGTATTAGGATAATTCTACCCTTACACACACACACACACACACACACACACACACACACACACACACACACACGAACACATTTCTTTCCATCTATTTTACTGGTCTTGAAAAATACAGAGCCACAGTGACACTTTGGAGTAAATAACACAATTATTAGGCTAACAGATAGACAGGTTCACTCTCCTTTCCCACAATGATATTTCCTCACTTTAATAAGGAGGTACTTCCCATTTTTCCTGTGCTTCTAGGAATCCTTTTTAAAAAGCAGACATACTGGTGAAGAAATATAGGAAGTTTCCTCCCATTCTCCAAATCAGGGAGTGTCAATGGAAAAAGAAAAAAAAAAGCAAGTTACTTGATCAACCAGTTTTACTTGCTTTTCTCATTTATGTTCACAATTCCTTTCTATCAAGGGTTACTTCCTTACATCTGTTTTCAGGCTCTTGGCTGAATTTTTAACTCTCCTGCTTCACAAGGATTGAACAAAAAATTAAGGACCATTTGGAGTTTTTCAGAACAAAAGCTATCCCAGGAAATCACAGACCATGAAGTTTAGGCCTATAAATCTCAGGTTGTCAAAGTATTGTCTGTGATCACTAAATCCTTTTAAAGCTATTGTATGATATACATATGGGTAGACCCAAGAATTGTCAAAGGACATATTCTTAAAAAGATCACTGATCTAGATAAAGCTGAAAGTATCCTCACAAGTCATCTAATCCAACGGCTTAGTTATAAAGATGTAGAAATTCAGATCTAGAAAAGTTAAATAATCTATCCAGGATTTCATAATAATATGTATCAGGAATGCAATTTGAACATAGATCCTCGATAAGCTTATAGATTTAGAACTGGATAGGACCTCACAAGTCATTGGCTCCAAATCCTTTATTTTTCAGATGAAGAAATGGAGGTCCTTGGAGGTTAAATGACTTTCTCAAGGTTACATAGGCAGAGGTAGAATTTGAATGCTGATTCTTTGATTCTAGATAATAGTGTAATAGTTAAAGAACTAGATTTAGAATCAGAGAGACATAAGTTTAAATCCCATTTATATATTAGCTTTCTGGGGCAATTAGATGGCACAGAGGCTAAAGAACTGGCCTTGGAGTCAGAAGGACTGGAGTTTGAATCTGGCATCAGATACTTTGATTCTTCCTAGCTGTGTGACTGAGCAAGTCACTTAACCCTGCCTGTCTTTTATCCAGGGCCATCTTCAGTCATCCTGATTCATATCTGGCCACTGGACCCAGATGGCTCTGGAGGAGAACTCGAGGGTGTACAGGAGGTGCCTCATTCAAATCCAATTCACATGCTTGTCATGGTATCACCTCCTTGATGTCATGGTCTGCTTTGAGAATGAAGGACAAACATTATTATCATCATCATCATCATCATTATTATTATTAATATAGTGATTAACTTCTATGAGAACTGGTTTTCTCATCTATAAAAATAAATAGGTTGGTCACCTCATACCCTGCAAATTGGCAAAAGTAAAAAAATGGCAACAGTCGATGTTAGAGGGGTTGCTGGCACACCAATATGTTGTTGGCAGAACTGTGAAATGGTACAACCATTTTGGAAATCAATTTGGAATTAGGCAAATAAGTTGATTACAATATCCATGCCACTTGAACCAGAGACTTTATTCTAGAGCTTATAATAAAGAATAGTAAAGAAAAAAGATTCCAATATACTCTATTATATATACATGATATAATATTTATAGCAGCACTTTTTGTGATAGCTTAGAATTGAAAATAAAGTAGATACCCATTGATTAGGGAATGGCTAAGTAAGTTTTGGCACATCAATATAATAGAATATTACTGTGCCATTAGAAATGATGTGTACGATAAATACAGAGAAATATGGCAAGGTCTGTATGAACTGATATAGAATGAAGTAAACAGAAACAAAAAATATATATACAGTAACTACAACAATGTAAATAGTTAAAAAAAACTACTTAACCCCCCCAAAAAAAAGTGTAATAAAATTATAAAGATCAAACAGGACTTAAATAGATACAAGAATACAACCCCAACCTACTCCTTCCTATCAAAAAGGTGTTATATATTGCACATTTTTTCAGACTTTTCCAATGTAACAATTAAATATGAAGATTCTTTTGTCCTCTTCAAAAAAATCCACCATTTGTTCATATAGGATGGTTTGGGGGTTGGTAAAAAGGGAGGGATACTTGGGCTATAATGGTGACATAAGAAACAAAACATCAATAAAAAGTTGTTGTTGTTGTTGTTGATGATGATGTTGTCAGTAAGGTAACTGGGGTTAAATAACTTGCCCAGAGTCGTACAGCTATTAGAGTCAAGTGTCTGAGGCCAGATTTAAACTCAGGTCCTTCTGACTCCAGGGTTGGTATTCTATCCACTGGGCCACCTAAGTGCCCCAGCAAATTATTTAAAAAAAAAAATGGATTGGCTTCAAGTACCTCAAAGGACCATATCCTGCTTTACATGTCTGACTCTAGAACCAGGGCTTTCCCCACTATACCACATTTGCATCCTTTCCTATCAATTTCTTTTCCTGTTACTATTTCTTGCTCCAAATTTAGACCTGAGTTCAGATCCCACCTCAGACACTGATCAGGTGTATGATTCTAGATAAATTATTTGACCTTTCTTTGCTTGTTTCCTTCATCTGAAAAATAAGGAAGCTGGATTTGCTTAGCTCTAAATCTGTGATTTATTAACAGTGTGTGAATTGAAGCACTCCCTCTATTGATCTCAGTGTTTGTTTCTAAAATGGACATAATCCTATTTGGCTCCTGGATAGGGTCAAGATTATCTGAGGAAATATTAGCTCTTTATAAACTAGAATGTTTCATGGTATATTAAGTAACATGTTTTATACCAGTAAAAGAAATGGAGACATGAAGTGGATCTGATACCTTCTTGGTGACTGTTAACTGTTGTTGTTCAATCATTTCAGTTGCATCTGACTTTTTTGTGATCTCTTTTGGGGTTTTCTTGGCAAAGACAACGAAGTGGTTTGTCATTTCCTTCTCAAGCTCATTTTATGGATGAGGAAACTGAGGTAAATTGGGTTATAACACTGCTCAGGATCATGCCTAGGTCTGAGGCCAGATTTGAACTCAGGAAGGTGAATTTTCCTGACTCTAGAGTCCAGTACTCTAACCTCTGTATCCCACTGACACTGTAACCTGACTCTCAATTAGGAACCTTTCTCTAGGGGCAGCCAGGTGTCGAAGTGGATAGAGTAAACCCCCCTCCTCCCAAAAAAAGGAACTTTCTCTACTCTACCACCCATCATCAGATGTTAGAAATACCTGTCCCGTTCTTACACTCAAGATATTTTTAAGGCAATTATTTTGCCTTAAAGGCAATTTAAGTGACCTGCCCAAGGTCACACAGCTAGGCAATTATTAAGTGTGTGAGGCCAAATTTGACCTCAGGTCCTCCTGACTCCATGGCCAGGGCTCTAGCCACTGTGACACCTAGCTGCTCCTTACTCTCAGGATTTAATGAATAGGTCACATTTCTACACAAAGGACTTAACATAACTTCATTTTCATAGTCTTAGGGCTCTGGTAGCTCAGTAGCATGGTGTATAGAGTGCTGGACCTGGATTTAGGAAGATCTGAATTCAAATACAGCCTCAGACACTTACCGTATGATGCTGGGCAACACAATTAACTGCCTTGGTCTCAGCTTTCTCATCTCTAAAACAGAAATAATAATACACCTTCCTTCTAGGGTTGATAAGAGGATAAAAATGAGACAACATTCATAGTCTTTTGTGAACCTTAAAAGCCATCATCATCATCAACTGATATGTTTTCAATATAGCTAGACAATCATCTTCGAGTCAGAAATCCACAGAGTTGCATCTCTTCTCAGATACTTACTGGTTCTAAATTTATTTTTTTCTCCAGACCTCAGATTCTTCATCTATAAAATGACGACCTATAAAGCTCAGACCTAGGGAGGTTAAATGAGATAAAGCAGTCACTACCTCACAGGACTTTTATGAGAAGTAAATATATGTAAAATTCTTTCCTACCTTAAAGTGCTACATAAACCTTAGTTATCACCACCACAATCATCACAATCATCCTCATTTTTATGATTATTATCTTTTGAGGATTGCTTGTTCTACACCCACTGACCAAAAGGAAATATTTTCTGTACTGGGTCTCATTTCTAAATTTTCCCTTGCCATATTCATCCTTTTAATCCCATACTACATTTTTATACCTTGGATTAGGAAACCCTTCCTCTTCCTGAAAGTTCACACCCTATAAATAGGTGAGATTAGTTGTCATCATCCTTCCCTCTTTGATCATTTTCCAGTAAATTGTTGGCAGGTAAAAGAAGTCTTTTCACACTTCAGATCTCATAAAGTCTGTCTCTTTGGTCTCAGTCTTTCCCATGAGGACCTGGCTCTCTGGAGATGCTTTCTGGCATTAGAAATTTGTGGATTTTTAAAAAATCATAAATAAATGGAATAAATAATGAATAAATGGCTAATAATTAGTAAATATAAATAATGATTTTTTAAATTGTGGATTTTTAAAAGGATCAAAAAAAAAATCCCTCATTGTACTCTTCCCATCTTCTTACTTAGGTTGCATACCTGGAACTGCTTAAGCAAAGCCCAGGAAATACAGAGAACCAAAGGGGTTTGGTTCAGGAAGTTTCCTAATATGATTCACTTTACTGTCCCCTTGTGGCCTGGCCTTTTAAATTAATTGAAGATTCACAAGCAAGGTTGGTAAGGACCACAACTTGCCACTCACTTCCTCCACCAACCCAGAATTTCACATTATCTATATTAGGCAGACGCCCATTCATACTGGCACACTTCAGGACTTGCTCTCACTTTGGCTCCTGTCATCCTACCCCATTTTCTCAAGAATTCTGGGCTCTCCAAGGGACTGGGAGGAAGGAACACACTTCCAGGATCTCATCAGGTCACAACACTTGACAAAAAAGTTGATTCCTCACCAAAGGCACAGGGGGCTCTGAGTGTTTGTTGGGTTTTTGCTGTTGTTGTTTGAGTTTGATTTGCTTGTTGTTTATAATAATCTTTAAAATAGGAACTTGAACAAAATTACTTGCAGCGATCTTCACATCACCTTCCCTACATAACTATTGGTGGACGTACACACAGTCTTGTCGCACACTACACTCGAGGGCTTATTCAAGGGACAAATTCGCAGATCAGGAGGGTTTCTTGCCTCAGAGGTGGCAAGCTGCTGCTGTGCCTGTTATTTTGAGAACTGTGGGGAAGCAGGAAGTTGTTGCACCTGGATGTTCAAATAAGAGTGAACTAAATCGATCAGAGGCTGGATCAAAAATTGGGGGGGGGGATCCTTGGCATCAAGTCGGGGGGAGGGGCGCAGCTGCAAGGAGCATTTAGCCAAAACAATTACAGTGAGGAGTGAGGAGAGAGCTCTAAGTAGGGTCTCTCATAGAGGAGCCTTGTGGGGGGGAAGATGAAGGATTTGGAGTGGGGGTTTGGGGGGAAAGGAAAGATGTTGCAATCTAACCAGAAGGGCAGGCGACTGGCTGCTTACCTAGCAAGGGCGGGCCGGGGGACGGGTCACTGCCCCAAGACCCCTGCTGCTGAGGGTCTGTCTGTCTGCCATAGCCAGCACCGGCATTTGCGGGCAATCGGGCTGCCACTGTCATATTGGATGTAGGGTCTAGTGGGTCCTCCCTTCCTTTTCTCTCCTTTCTCCTTCCTTGTTTCCCTCTCCCTACCTCCCTCCAAACCCCCTTCGAATCCTTCACCCCCACAATGCTCCTCTATGAGAGACCCCACTCAGAGCTCTCTCCTCATTGCACACTGCAATTGTTTTGGCTAAAGGCTCCAAGCAAGCTGCCCCTCTCTTCTGGCCCCTCTCACCACATTTCCCCCAGATCCTCCTTCCTGACTAAATGTAAAATTGCAGATGTGCGACTCAATTAATTGCAATAGGGGCTACAGTTTAGGAGGGGGATCTCACCTGAGAAGATGAGAGGGGAAAATGGGAGAAATAAGAAGTCTCCTTAGTCTCATTTCCCAATTTAGTAATAATAATAATAGGTATTTATATTAAAGCTTCCAAGCTGCAAATCACTTCCTATATATTAACTCTTTTGACACTTAGAGATAGGAGCTAGGATCAGGACAATCATTTATAAAGATCTTTTTCTCCACACAATATTGTAAGATAGCTTGTACCAAAAACTGTTATTCCTATTTTTATAGTTGAGGAAATCAAGGCAGGAAATTGATCAGGATTAGAACTCAGTTCTTTCAATTTCAAGACCTGTACTCTTTCCATTACAACATGATATTATTTTCCTCTACCATCTACCTTCCCTACCTGTCAAAAAATGATCCCAACACTCACAAAAAGAAAAGCCAGAGCCTGAAAGATTTATCCAGACTTCTCTCCTATTCCTTACTGTAAAGTTTGCTTTGGTCTGAGACAAGGTCCAAAATTCTTGCTCAGCCATCCTCAGTTTGACTTCTAGACCCCTTTCCTAAGGGCCTAAATAGTTATCTAATCTCATAGTTCCCTCAAAGTTTTCAGTTTCTAGAATTGAAGAGGGTAGAAACAACTTTCTGCCCACTTGTACTTCTTATAAATACTACTGTCAAATAATGTGACAAATAACCCTATTTAATTTATCATATAATACATATCATATGTATTTTATAATATTACATAGTTTCTGTGTATGAGTTCTTAAAAGTCTACAATCTCTTTTGAGGGTAGAGATTGAGTCATCCTTAGTTGTATTCCCCCTTAGTATGTGCCTAATAAGTATTTTTAAACTTAAAAATAATGACAGGAAGCAAAGAAGTAGAAACAAAATAGATTTTTATAGACTGGAGAATGGGTAGTGGTGCTCTAGAGCTGGTTCATACTAGCTCTCAAGAGCTGATTGTTAAATATTCAGTATGAATATTTATATCTTGGAGACTAACAGATGCTACAAATCAGAGCTTGATTTGTTGTTTTGTTCATTGTCTAGACTTAAAAAAAGATGGAAAAATGTTAGCAATGCAAATTAATTTAAAAATGTGTATCAGTACATTTTTCCCCCTCAGAGACTGTTAAACATTTACCAGCACACCCTCTGAATGCCTAAACAATTTGGGGCACATGAATACAATGGAAAATCACTGTATCCTAGGTAAGGATGAAGAGAAAGAATACATAGAAGTATGAAAAGCCTTACAAACTAATAGAGCATAAAATAAGCAGACAGCCAATTCTTTTATTTTATTACTATCACTGATAAATATTGAATGCCTATTGACACATATTAAACTTGTAATCCACTAAAATCCTCAGATTTTTTTCAAATCTAGCTTCATTTCCCCAATATTGAATATGGCAAGGTGATTGTTTCCCCCAAATGTAAGGCTTTATGTTTAGTCTGATAAAATTATGTTATTATTAGCTTCAATTCTAAATGACAGAAAAATTTGAGTTTAAATCTAGCCTCAGACACTTACTGGTAAATCACTTAATTTCTGTCTGCCTCAGTTTCCTCACAATTGTTGTAAAGAGAAAATGAGTTGATAGTTATTAAGTATCTGGAACAGAGTAGGCACCTGATTGATGCTTGTTCCCTTCCCTTCCCTTCTCTTACTCTGTATTAGCTAGCCCTTACAGTTATCAGTATAATCTGCACAACATAAATCAACAGTGCGATATGGCAGCCCAAAGGGTCAATGCCATTTTGGGTTTTGTTAAGAGAGACTTAAAAGACCAGGACCAGAAGAACAATAATAACAGTTCTCTGCCATTGTTTACTCACCTAAATGAAAGACCAACCAGAGGAGAGTAATGAAGCTGATAAAGAATTTTTAAATTATGTGATATTAGTTGATGAAACTAGGGTACATGATCAATGAAGAATAGAAGACTTGGGGTTGAGTAAGGACCATGATCAATGTTCATAAGTATATGAATGGCAGCCATGTGATCAGAAGATATAAGTAGGAAGAATGGGCAGAAACTGCAAAAAGTCAGATTTAAGATTGCTGTGTGGAAAAAAACTTCTGAACAATTAAGAGTTCTTTGAACATGGATTGGTATCATGGGATCATAGATATAAAGCAAACATAAAAGCCACCCAGTTCAACTGATTCATTTATACAGAAACTGAGGTTGTAAGAAGGCAAGTGATTTGTCCAATTAGTGAGTGCCTAAGAAGGACTTGACTCCAGTCCTCATCAACCTCAATCAATCAATACACATTTATTAACCAACTGCTATGTGCTATATTCTGTCCTAGGTGATTTTTGGGAGGGCATCAAAAAAGAGGCAAAGACAGGTCCCTGCACTCAAGGAGCTTACTAATCTAATAGGGGAGACCACAAACAAAAAAATTATGGAGAAATTAGCTACATACCAAAAAAAAAAAAAAAGAAATAATTAACAGAAAGAAAGCAGTAAAGAAAGAGGAATTGGAGAAAGCTTCCTATTGAAGGTGTGATTTAAGTTAGAACTTAAAGAAAACCAGAGAGGTCAGTAGTCTGAGGTGGCTTCCCCTTCACAAGAGTCTTTCAAACAAAAGCTGAAGGAGGCTAATTACATCTGAATTGGCTCAAATAGAGAAAGCAAAAAAAGACCTTTTTTTTTTTAAAAAAAAGGAGCATGAAATATAGTTGAGGACAACTTCAAAGAAGGGATGAAGTTGAATTTTGAGGGATAGGTAGAACTTGGCATGGGAAGCAAGAGGGATGATATTCTAGACTGAAGGTTTGAGTATGAGCCAAAAGGTACAATGTTGTGGACTATTTGAGTGTGATAATAGAAAAAGGAAGAGGAGACTTATCTGGTTGGAATGGAGAGTTCTCAAAGAAGTGTTCCTATAGGAAGTCAGTTAAACTTGGATAGAGTGAGGATAGATTATAGAAGACCTTGAAAGCCACTTAGAGGATTTAGAATTTTATCCTGAAGCAGTGGAAAGCTATTAAAAATGAGAATCAAGAGATGAAAGCAGTGTTTCAGCAAGATTAATTTGTTTAATCCAAGATTAACTGGAGAGGGGAAAGACCAGAAACAGGGAGGTTAATTAGGGAGTCATTTCTGTAATTCAGGCATGGGGACTCTTGTGTACTCTCAAAGGGAAGAATTGTGTCTTCCTTCTATTTCTTCTGTACCCCTCACAATGATTAGCAAAGTGCTGAGTTCATCTTTGCCTTGAGTTTTAGACCATATATTCTATATATTAAGAACATAGAGAAAAAGACTTGAACAGACAACAAATTTAAATCTTAAATTCCTTTCTCTTTCTCTCTCTCAAAAAAAATGACAACCTTCATTTACATTTCCTTTGTTACCCTTGAACTATTCTATGTTTGTTATCAAGGGTGTTTTAATCTGAAGCAAAGCATTCATTTACATTAGATTTCTCTGAAATAAAACATAATTGAAGTATTCCTCTCCCTGTTCTTACAAATAAGAGCAGGTGCTTAGAATTCATATTTTCTATTCCTTTCATATAGGAAAGAGGCAACATGGTTTAATGTATGGGGACCATCCAGGACGTTGACTCTAGAATCAATGTCCTTCCCACTATAGCTTGCTGCCTTGGTATGACTATAAATTGCTTATTTTGGTTTGATCAGTATTATCAATCTTATGGACTCTAATTTTTGATTCATGAGGCTTTAGTCTTTATTTGCATTGATTCCTAACTTGTAATGTGATGTCAAACTCAATAGAAACAGAACCCTACAAGCTGCATGTTGACTTAAATTAACATTATCTATGTTGTTATGCATTTTTATTAATTTCAATAGACATTTTCCATTAAATTTTAATTTGGTTTGGGCCTATTAGGAAGTACAGATAGGCGGAGCAGTGGATATTAGGAAGACTCATCTTCAAGAGTTCAAATCCAGACTCAGCCACACACTAGGTGTTTGACCCTGGGCAAAACACTTAACCCTATCTGCCTCAGTTTTCTGTAGAAGGAAATGACAAACTATTCCAGGATCTTAATCAAGAAAACTCCAAAATGGATTCACAAAGAGTGGGACATGACTGAACAACAGCAACAGCTCTTAGAGTTTGGCAGGCAGCTGGGGTCAGTTGTCTACAAGTGTGACTCCTATACTCTATATTACATTCTCCTGTCTCTCAAATCATTTAGTCTCTCATGAGTTTCTCTTAGAAACTGAGCTCTAATGACATGAAAAAAGGTTCATTCCATGTGAATTTTAAAAATGGTGGTGATCAATTTCTGACAACCAAATTGACTTTGAATTAAAAGTTAAATGTGAGCCAATCTGAAATTGTTTCTCACAAATGATAAATGTTGGAGGACATGTGGGAAAACTGGGACACTAATATATTGTTGGTAGAGTTGTGAACTAATACAACCATTATGGAGAACAATCTGGAACTATGCTCAAAGGGCAATAAAACTGTACATATCCTTGATCCAGATCACTAATGGATCTGAATCCCAAAGAAAACACAAAAAAGGAAAAGATCCACATGCACAAGTATATTCATAGTAGTTCTTTTTGTGGTGGTAAAGAATTGGAAATTGAGAGGATACTTATCAACTTAGGTATGACTGAACAAGTTGTGGCAAATGAATGCAAGGGAATATTATTGCTCTATAAGAAATGAAGAGGGTGGCTAGGTGGTGTAGTGGATAAAGCACCAGCCTTGGAGTCAGGAGTACCTGGGTTCAAATCTGGTCTCAGACACTTAATAATTACCTAGCTGTGTGGCCTTGGGCAAGCCACTTAACCCCATTTGCCTTGAAAAAACCTAAAAAAAAAAGAAAGAAATGAAGAGCAGGCAAATTTCAGAAAAATCTGGAAAGACTTACATGAACTAATGCTAAGTGAAGTGAACAGAACATGGTACACCTCAACAATGGTGTGCTATGATTAGCTGTGATAGACTTATCTCATCTCAGCAATATAGTGATCAAAGACAATTGTAAGAGAGCTGCAATGGAAAATAGCACCCATATCCAGAAAAAGAACTATAGAATCTGAATGCAGATCAAAGCATACTATTTTCACTTTTTTTTTCAATTTGTTTTTTGTTTTTTTTCCTTCTTGTAGTTTTTCCTTTTTGTTCTGATTCTTCTTTCACAGAATGACTAATATGGAAATATGTGTAACATAATTGTGTATATATAACCTTTATCAGATTACTTGATCTCTTAGTGGGTGGGGGGAAGTAAAAGTAAGAGGGAGAAAACTTTACAAAAGTGAATGTTGAAAATTTATCTTTACATATAATTGAAAAAATAAATGCATGTATGAAAAAGATGTTTCACCCAAAGATTCAGTAGCTCAGAAGTTATTCATGAAGCAAAAACAGGAAAAAAAACAATTCCTGAAACTATAAAAGAACATGGGAGAGCTCCCAACATCATATACCAGACATGTACCTTATACAAGTACTGCAGCCTAATGGATATAATTCGAATAGATATATTTTTATAATAGATATAATTTTTAATAGCTGAAGATTGTATCATTTACTTAGCTTATCTAAGTTGTTTAAACAGGAACATTTAGTCATTGAAAAATGTCTTTCTTCCAGGAAGCTCAAAGCTTTTAATAAGCATATAATAATAATAACAATCCCTCCTTTTATGAAGCATATTTTGAATTCTGACAATAAGCAAATCCGTACGTATATCTCCACAAAATGCTTTGAAGCAGCCTTGAAAAACAATTACTTGCTTCCAGTAAAGGATATAGGTTTTTATTTCTTCTATACTCTTTGAGGGCAACTGTGTGGCACAATGGAGAGAGCATTCTTGCCCTAGAGTCAAGAAGACCAGAGATCAAATTCAGCCTTAGATACTTTGTAGCTTTGTGACCCTGTTTCCTTCAGCTTCCTCATCTGTAAAATAAATTAGAGAAGGAAATGGTAAATCTCCAGTTCCTTCATTTGTAAAATGAACTGGAGAAGAAAATGGCAAGCCATTCTAGTATCTTTGCCAAGAAAACCCTAAATGGGGTCACAAAGAATTGTACTCAAATAAAAAAAAATGACAAAACACAACAATATCCTTGGAGAGGAGTACTTGAATGGCTTCCAAGTTGTTTGTTGACTTTTTAATAAGATAGACAGACTAACAAATTTGAGGAGTTGCAAAAATATTTTTCCAATATATTTTATATGATTACATATAATAATCTATAACAAATTGCTTACCATCTTAGGGAGGTGGAAGATGAGGAAGGGAGGGAAAAATTTGGAATTTATAATTTTTAAATGAATTTGTTTTTACATATAATTAGAAAAAATAAAATACTATTTTAAAAAAGAATATATTTTTAACTTCTAATTTAAACTCAGTCTTTTGGGGTTATCATATATTTGGTACTATCTACATTTGCAAACAGAAAAAAATATAGAACATTCATTAGATTTTAAGTCACAGGATCCTCTGTCATTCTATGAAAAGAGCAAGTGACTTTCCTCTTCTGAACCTCTGGTTTCTAAATTGTAAAATGCCTCTTCAATCCTAAATTATATGGTTCTATAGGAAACTATATAAAATTTCTCAAGGATAAAAATAGAAAGAGGTCTTGATTTGGAATTTTTTAAACCTCTACATCAAGGCCTAGGTGTTTTCTACTACATTCTAGCTTTGTGACCTTGGACAAGTCACTGAACTCTGATCATAAGTTTTCCCATCTATAAAACAAGGATAATAAAATTCATACTGCCCATCTCACAGGGTGGTTATCAGGAAAGTACTTTATAAACCATATAAACAATATCTCTCTATTATATCACATATTTTATGTATATATATATATGACATTGTGCATGTGTGTATGTAATATGTCATTGTTTCTATGTTTTAAGGCTAGTAAGGACTCTATTCACAACAATGAAATGGATACTATTACTATTCCTGTAATTATGTTTTGGAAATAGAATTAGAACCTAAAAACCAGCTGAAATAATTTATTTGATTTTAGAAATAAATGAGATATTCAAATCCAACCTCAGATAGACTAGCTATGTGATCCTGGATAAGTCACTTAACCTAACTGTCAAGGAAGGAAGGAAGGAAGGAAGGAAGGAGGGAGGGAGGGAGGGAAGGAGGAAAGGAAGAAAAACAGGGAGGGAAGAAAGGAAGGAAGGAAGGAAGGAAGGAAGAAAGGAAGGAAGGAAGGAAGGAAGGAAGGAAGGAAGGAAGGAAGGAAAGAAAGGAAAGGAAAGGAAAGGAAAGGAAAGGAAAGGAAAGGAAAGGAAAGGAAAGGAAAGGAAAGGAAAGGAAAGGAAAAGGAAAGGAAAGGAAAGGAAAGGAAAGGAAAGGAAAGGAAAGGAAAGGAAAGGAAAGGAAAAGAAAGAAAGGAAGGAAGGAAGGAAAGAAAGAAAGGAAGGAAAAAAGAAAGAGGGGAAGGAAGGAAGTAGGGAAGAAAGGAAGGAAATGCTAAAGAAATCTTTATAATCTCTATGAAAATCCTGGACTGGAAGTTAGGATATTTGATTTCAAATTTTGGTTCTATCCCTAACTAGCTATGTGACCTAGGGCAAGTATTGAGCCTCTTTAGACTTTTGTTTCTTCTGTAAAATAAGTACTGGATGATTTCTAAAGTTTCTTCTACTCTTTAATTGTATGCCTGCTTCCAGTAAAGGATATAGGTTTTTATTTCTTCTATACTCTTTGGGGCAACTAGGTGGCACAATGGAGAGAGCATCCTTGCCCTATTCCACATGAATTTTAAGAATGGTGGTGATCATTTTAAATATAACCCTTCTGTCAGACATCCCCTCTTAATTATTTTGAGATCTGTCAATTTATTGGCTTATTGTTATTAACCAAAGGCAAAACTAAGAACATTAGTATCTGGTACTATCTCCAAGAAGAGCCACCAGCTTCCCTTACAAGCTTTCAGGCTTACAAGGCTTCAAAATAGAAGAGTTTTATTTACATAATAAATGATACAGAAAGGACTTGAATCTGAGCCCATAGATAATCTACAGCCACATCCTTCTTCACTCATGGGACACCCTCAATAACCTTGCAGTCACTGGAGGAGAAGAGGGAGGAATGCATGTTTATATAATACCTACTAAGTGCCAACCATGTACATTTTTAAAAATTTACTAAATATTATCTTATTTGACTGCAACAACCCTGCAAGGTAGACATATTTTACAGTTGAAGAACCTGAGACAGGCAGAGGTTAAGTGACTTTCCCAGGGTCACAAATCTAGTAAGTGTCTAAGGAAAGATTTGAATTCAGGTTTTCTCAACTCCAGGCTCAGCACTCTATCCTCTTTGGTGCCAACTTCCCTTGGCTTTTTTTTTTTAGTTTTCGCAAGGCAATGGGGTTAAGTGGCTTGCCCAAGGCCACATAGCTAGGTAATTATTAAGTGTCTGAGACCAGATTTGGACTCAGGTACTCCTGACTCCAGGGCCAGTACTCTATCCACTGTGCAACCTAGCTGCCCCCCAACTTCCTTTAAAGCATTACCCAAGGTAAACTCAAGATATAGGGAAGGTCATAGTTTTCTGTGCTCTATTGTTGAATTTGAAGTTTTCCTTGTAGGAGAATAGCTGTTACTCTGTTCTCCAAAGTTGCTATCCTCTTTACTTGGCTATTTTCTCCACCATCGTACATCTTAACTTTCTTTGCTCCGACTATTCAACTCTCTGCCAGCAGATGGTACTAGTTACTTCTACAGTTAGCAATTCTCTAAGAGCTGTGCCTTGGAGCTTCATTGGAACCTTATTTCCATGTCTGATCTCTCCTTCCCAATTCCATATCTTCATAATGTGCAAGTTTATATAAATCATTATAAAAATCACTTCAGAGAAGCGTCTCTTTGACTACCATAAATGAGTGTCTGTTTTCTGCTTTAGGTTAACTTTGGGTTTAGTTTTAGATCATGGTTGTGGTGCCTTCTACTCATATAGGCACCTTCCACTGAGTTTTGGAGGGGGTTCAAAAAAGTACTTTCACCCCCTTTCAGTTCGTCTTGCCTTCCCTTGATTTCTCCTGGGAGAATGTTATGCATTCTAGGTCATGTTTATGCAAATTACTTTAAGGTACTTTTGGAGACTACAAAAGGGAAATTAAAAGATAGAACTCTAAGAGGGATGTATAACTCAGAGAGAATAGCAACCCACCATACATTAAAAAAAATTAATATAAATTAGATCTACCTGATTTGAGAGGAAATGCTATGGTATAAGCATGCCTGTTGTTATATGTGACTATGTAAATGAGAGTATTATCTAAATTGTAAAAACTAGCTTTTTCTTTTTTTTAAATTTTCAGCCCAGTCATGAAATCTAAATGCCTTTACCTTTAATTTTCTTCTAGTCTGCCTTTGAACACCTCTGAATTGGTATAATAAAATAATTACTCAATAAATATTTATGGTATCCATAAATGAGTAGATTCACTAGAATTTGATGTATTGAAATTTCTCATCAATTTTTTTTCTCTTTCATACTCATATTTATTCATTAACATATACCTACAATCAAGAGTGGAACTGGACAAGACATTAGAGATTATTGACTCTAATTCCTAAATTATTAGATGGAGTTTCAAAGAAGTTTATTGACTCACCCAAGGATTCATAGATATTTTCAAGGTGTGGGAGGGTACTAACCACAGATGGTGCTGTTCGGAAGGGAAAAGAAAAGGAAAGAAAGGGCTTAGACATAGAGTTTTCATGACTTTAAATGTATTCACCCCTTGTTAAGAGAGCTCACAGTGTAGGGAAAGACTGACTTTTACAATCTTAATGAAACCAGTAAGCATGAGACTTGGGAGTGCCAGGGTCTTCTGTACACATTTGACTTTAGTGAGATCTTTTATGATATAATATAACACAATGCAGTACTGTGTTTGAGGAGAAACTACATATACCTCTCCAATAACATGTAGAAAATTTATATCATCCATGTGTCATTTGGGTCATAGACCTTAAAAAAGCAGACCAAGTCCATCCTTTTTCAATAGTAATCTTTCTGCTTCATATATGAATATATGATTATAGAATTTCCAAATTTCTCTACATTTCCCTAAAAGTATTTAGACTGACAAGACATCTGATATTGGACAGATTAACTTAATCAAAAAACTCACCCACAGTACAGTTAGGAATATTCTAATCCCTTTTCTTGAAATCATCAAGAAACTTCTTTTCTGGTGGTTTTCACTTTCCTTTTCGATTAATATAGTTCAAATGACTTAATTTAAAAGAAAAGGGACAAAACTATTTTGTTCTTCAGTACATATATACATATATATGTAAAATTCCCTGCTACACAAAACATTTTTTTCTTTTTTTTAAGTTTAATATATGTCTAAGTAAGACTGAATATCTTCATCTCTTTTACCATCTTCCTTCATTAAGCTCTGAATTCCTTTCTTTCCTTTCTTATCAAAGTTTTCTGCATCTCCATCTGCCTTCATGGTTCCTATACAGGTGCTCAGGCTTACCTAAACAGGTATCGTGGATATGCTAATGACTCTCTAGGAACTTGTACAACCCAGTTTTTCTCGGTGTGTTTCTGTCTTCTCCTTCAGGAGAACTCTGGAGCATCAGAACCATATATGTATATATATGTGTGTGTATATATATATATATATATATATATACATATATATATATGTTGACTACAATTATATTTTTAAAAATATCTCTGGATGGAAATATGTTGAACACACTTTTATAAATGTACAACCTATATCAGATTACTCACTGCTATGGGGAGGAGGGAGGGAAAGGAGGGAAGTTAAAAATTTCAAGCTCAAAAACTTACAAAAAGATGATTGTTGAAAACTATCTTTGCATGTGATTGGAAAAAATAAAATAACAAAATAACCAAAAACATTTCCATTGATGGGGAAAATATAACAAATCAGTATTTTTTAAGAAAAGAAAGCAAAGTCAAAGGTAGCAGAACTTCGGGAAATTTTGGAAAAGGAAAACAGATCAAATCCATTAGTTTGGGACTTCAGAGCTCCCACCTTTAACATACAGAAAGATAGCAGGGTACTGTATTTAATTGTGCAGGAAGGATGCACAATATCTACTTTATCCACTAGGTACTTGAGCTATGAGCTCAGATTTATCACTTTCTTTTGGGTCAGTTTGGGGAAAGGATATGGTATCTTTCTGGCCCCCAGACTGCATTACTTTTATAAAAGTTTAGAAGTTCTCATTCTCTCCTACCCTCAAGTCTATACAGTGACTAGAAAAGAACTTTTACCTTGTGCTAGCTATTTTGCTGGAAATTAATCTAGCTATGTTCCTCAGAATATGGAGATACAAAGCTATGTTCCTCAGAATATGAAATCTGTTGACTGTACTTTGTTCAGACGCCCCTCTCCTCAATTCACCATTTGTCATGTTCTCAGAATTAGTGATTAAGCATGTAGTGGCTATTGTGATTTTATTTTATTGACCATAGAATAAAAGGAGACTAGACCAAACATTTGTATATGGAGGCACAAAAAAATTCTGGACAGTCTAGAAAATTGAACTGAAGCTAATAAGATGAATTTTAAACTGGGATAATGTACAATCACATTCAATTTCAAGGAATCATTTCATGGATATAGAATGAAAGACATATAATTAGGTGGCAATTTACTTGGAAAAGATCCATGGGTTTAGTAGACTACAAGCTGAATGTGAGAATGCAATATAATGTGAGAACAATAAAAGCTAATAATTGGACTTGGGAGGAGTGAGAATAAGCTTTTTTTATTTTTTTTTTTGAGAATAAGTTTTTATACAAGTTATGCTATGTATCAAATACTGTGTTAAGCAGTTTTTCAAATTTTATCTTATTTTATGGATTCCAAGAATTAGGAGGTTAGAATAGACCTGTTTAAAGTCCCTAGTCAGAGTCATATTTGGAATATTTTGTCCACAGAGCATCATGTTATAGAAAGGACATTGATAAGATGGGAGAGTATCCCAAATAGGGAAATCAGAATGATGATGAGCCTTGAACCCATATCAGATGTTAGTGGAATGAAGAATGCCCATTAAGGGTTAACCTGGAGGAGAAGAGGGTATACTTGAAAAAACTGGAAGAGGCATTAGATTTATGTGAGGCACCAGAAGGTAAAAATGAGAAAATGAGTACAATTTAAAAGAGGGGAAAGTTTAGGCTGGATTTAAGAAAAAATGTCCAAAAAAAATCGAATGGACTGTTTCTGAAGGAAACTTCTCTTCAATGAAAGTTCAAGTTGAGGCTAGATGATCACTTCTCAGTTATATTGTATTGAAGTTCCTTTTTCTAGTATAGATTGACTCATTAGTCATTGAGCTTTCTTCCAACTCTTTATTTAGGAAAAGCCCTAGCTTTCCCACACCCAAATCAGAAATGCAGGCAGCAAATTCCAGAAAACTGAACCAAAGTAAACCCACCAGATAGAATAAGCACCAAGTGAAGCATTATCTGAGGACAAGAAATAGCAAAATTAAGTCAGTCAAGAACATAAAGGAAGCCAAGACCAAGGTCCATGTCCTTAGAACTGTTATGTGGAACTAAAGTTCACCCTTAGTGGGATAGGGTAGCCTTGTAAATTTGCCCTTTGTTTAGTGCCACACCTATCACTCACTATTGTTTCCTGGAGTCTATAGCAGTAAAGTCTTACAGGAAAAGATGGATTGTGAATTATTTTTATGGAGAAATGAAAAGTCTTTCCCTTCCTATAGTCTTCCCTTCCTACAGTAGAATTGAAGAAAACCAGACTGGCAGTGAGAAAAACTAATAGGTGATTTTAGCCAGTAAGATCCTAGAGCTTGACTGTGGAAGAAAAACATGCCTTCAAATAGGGTGGAACTGTTCTTTTGGCACCACATGCAGTAACCTTCAGTTCCTAAGACTTTTTGACTTTTTAATCTGACCTTGGATTTCTGCTGTCCCTCATTCATTCATGTTTGTTCTTGTGAAATAGGCTTCAGAATCTTACTTTATAAAGCCCATGCCATTCATGGCAAGGTTCCCATTGTATTCTGAAAATCACTGGAGGAAAACTTCTTATATACTCTTGCTAGAGGAATGATCTTGTTACCAAGGCAGACCACCCATGGTTTCCTAACTCTGTTTCTTCACCTGTAAAATGGGGATAATAATAGCAGGCTACCACTCAGGGTACCAGGTGGCAAGGGCTGGAACCTTGCAGCTGATGACCAGCTTGATCCCAAGATCAAACTATGAGATTTTTAACTGCATTAACTTTAAATACGGGCTATTGGAGCTGGAATTACCAGAGCTGTGGGTAGCAGACTTGCCCTCCAATGGATCTTGGAAAGGATTTAAAGTGTACTTATTCCAATTACAGGGCATTAAAGAAGTCTTATATTGTTATATTTTTTTCAGTTTTGAGGATAAAATGAGATAATATTTGCAAATCTCTTTGCAAACTTTACAACACTATATAAATGCTAGCTATTATTATTAGTTTGAACTATATTTTTTAAAATAAATTTATTAATCATTTAAATATTCTTTTCCTTTTAAATTTTGAGTCCCAAATTCTTTCTCTTCTTTATACTCCTACTCTACTAACTGAAAAGATAAGCAAATGATAGCAGGTAAAATCAGGCAAAGCATATTTCCATATTAGTCATATTGCAAAATAAAAGCAAAAGAATAAATATTGTGCGAAGGTTATCCTTCATTTTGCACTCAGAGTCATCAGTTTTCTCTCTGAAGGTAGATAGCAATTTTCATCATGACTCCTTTGGAATTGACTTCTATCATTGCCTTATTAGAATAACCAAATGATTCACAGTTAATCATCATAAATAAGGTTGTGCTACTGTATACAATGATCTCTTGGTTCTTCTTACTTCCCTTTGCATCAATGCATACAGGTGTTGCCATGTTATTGTTGTTTTTCTGTAATGACCCCCTTCAACATTCTTTATAGTACAATAGTATTCCATTCCAATCACATGTCACAGCTTACTTAATTGACAATTGACCCAATGGACCCAATTGACAAGCATTCTTCTAATTTCCTATTCTTTGCCAGAACAAAAAGAGCTAGTTTTGTAGATATAAGGTATTTTCTTTTTTTTCTTTCATCTCTTTGGGGTAGAACCTAGCATGCTATTTCTGGGTCAAAGGGTATGCAAAATTTTATAATTCTTTGGGTATAGTTCTAAGCTAATCACCAGAATATTTGGACCAGTTCATAACTCACCAAAAGTTTATTAGTTTACTTAATTTCTCCTTCAGTACTTGCCATTTGTAATAGATATGAGATGGTAGAATTTAGAGTTGTTTTCATTTATATTTCTCTAATCAATAGTTATTCTGAAAACTGCCTGTTCATGTCCTTTGACTATATTTCAATTGGGAAATGGCTCTTATTTTTATAAATCTCATTCAGTTCTTTATATATTTGAAAAATGAGTCCTATGATCTGAAGAACTTACTCTAAAATTTTTTATATTGTTTCATTTCCTTTGGAACTGATTGGTAAATTTTGTAGTTTCTTTGCTTAATTCTTGTAATTAGGTCTATTTTCTCTTTTGCTTTGTCTGAAAACACGATTGCTAGCTCTGCCTCTTTATGTCAGTTGAAACATAATAAATAGATTTTGTTCTGTGTTTTTCTTTCCATTTGAAGTATATAACTCGAACAATATGTGTAACAACATCTTGTTAGATTCTGGTTTTTTTTTTTTTTAGTTTTTTGCAAGGCAAATGGGGTTAAGCGGCTTGCCCAAGGCCACACAGCTAGGTAATTATTAAGTGTCTGAGACCGGATTTGAACCCAGGTACTCCTGACTCCAGGGCTGGTGCTTTATCCACTGTGCCACCTAGCGACCCCTAGATTCTGGTTTCTAATTCAGTCATCTGTTTCCATTTTATGGGCAAGCTTATCCCATTCCTATTTATAGTTATTATTGTACTTCCACATATCCTATTTTCATTGGTTTACCCTTCTCATTTTATTCTCTTTCCCCAAAAGTCTGTTTTGTTTCTGAATACTATCTCCCTTAATCTGCCCTCCCTTTTATTCTTTCTTCAATCTTTGATCCTTTCCCCCCTCCTAATTCCTTATTGAGTAAAATAGATTTTTATATCCAACTGATAAGAATGAGGTTCAAGCATTATCTATCCCCACCTATTTTCCCCTCCACTATAAAAGCTCTTCCTATATACCTCTTTTATTTATTATTTTTAAGAAAACTTCCCCCATGCTACTTCTCCTTTTTCCCTTCTCCCAATGTATCCCTCTTTCTCCTCCCTTCATTTTTTTGAGATCATTCCAACATAATCTATTCCTATCCATGCCTTCTGTCTATGTAGACTTCTTCTATCCACACTAATAATGATAATGTTGTTAGAAATAACATGTATTATCTTCCCATATAGGAATGTGAATAGTTGACTTTATTTAGTCCATTATGATTACTCTTCCAGGTTTGCCTTTTGTAGACTTTTTGTGAGACTTCTGTTTGAACGTCAAATTTTCTAATCAGCTCTGGTCTTTTCATTAGGAATGCTTAAAAGTCCTCTTTCATTCAATATCCATTTTCCTCCTAAAGAATCATACTCAGAGGGGTGGCTAGGTGGCGCAGTGGATAAAGCACCGG
The DNA here is from genome assembly GCF_037893015.1 of Macrotis lagotis. NCBI lineage: Eukaryota > Metazoa > Chordata > Mammalia > Peramelemorphia > Peramelidae > Macrotis > Macrotis lagotis. The sequence continues at coordinate 34,777,710 of NC_133662.1, forward strand.
CCCTGGAGTCAGGAGTACCTGGGTTCAAATCCGGTCTCAGACACTTAATAATTACCTAGCTGTGTGGCCTTGGGCAAGCCGCTTAACCCCATTTGCCTTGCAAAAACCTAAAAAAAAAAAAAAGAATCATATTCAGCTTCTGGAATATTATATTCTAGGATCTCTACTCCTTTTATGTGAAAGTCTAAATCTTTTGTAATCCTGACTATGGTTCCGTGGTATTTGAATGGTTTCTATCTAGCTGCTTGAAGTATTTTCTCTTTGACCTGAGGGCTCTGTAATTTGGCTATAATTTTCCTAGACATTCTCACTTTGGAATCTCTTTTAGGATGTGATCAATAGTCTTTTAATTTTTATTTTATACTCTGGAAATAAAATATCTGGGCAATTTTCCCTTATAATTTCTAGAAGTATGATGCATGTCTTTTTTTTTTAATCATTGTTTTCAGGTATTTCAATATTTCTTAAATTATCTCTTCTTGATTTATTATCCAGGTCAATTGTTTTTCAGCTGAGATAGCTCACATTTTTTTTTGTTTTGTTTTGTTTTTTGCAAGGCAAATGGGGTTAAGTGGCTTGCCCAAGGCCACACAGCTAGGTAATTATTAAGTGTCTGAGACCGGATTTGAACCCAGGTACTCCTGACTCCAGGGCCGGTGCTTTATCCACTGCGCCACCTAGCTGCCCCTAGCTCACATTTTTTAAAATTTTTAAATATTTTTAACTTTGTTTTATAGTTTTTTTGGTTGTTTCATGAAGTCATTGGCTTCCACTTGCTCAAGTTTCATTCTTAAACCATTATTTTCTTTAGGGAACTTTTGTAATTCTTTTTCCATTTAGCCAATTCTGCTTTTTTTGTTTCTTTTTTTTTTACAAGGCAATGGGGTTAAGTGGCTTGCCCAAGGCCACATAGGTAATTATTAAGAGGCCAAATATGAACTCAGGTCCTCCTGACTTCAGGGCTGGTGCTCTATCCACTGCGCCACCTAGCCGTCTCCAATTCTACTTTTTAAGGAGTTCTTTTCTTCATTATTTTTTTTGTAACTCTTTTACCAGGTTGCTAATTCTCTTTTCATAATATCCTTACATGAGTCTCATTTCTTTCCCTAATTTTTCCTCCATGACTCCTATGTCTTACTTCAACTCTTCCAGAAATTCCTCTTGGGTTTGGGTCCAGTCAGCATATTTCTTTGAAGTTTTGTAGCTTTAATATTGTTGTCTTCTGAATTCATGACTTATTCTTACTAGCCACCATAGTAACCTTTCTAAGTCAAGCTCTTTTCTTTTTGTTGCTTGTTCTTTTTTTTTTTCCTAGCATTTTTCTTGAGTTTGATCTTCAGGTTAAAATTGGGATCTGCTCATCTAGAGTCAGGGAAGCATTGTCTCAAATTTCAGGGGGTTTTTTTGTGCTGCTGTTTTCAGAACTAGCATTTTCAATGCTTCCAAACTGATGTGATCTAGTCAGAAATGTAGTCACTGTTCTCCTGGTCTGTACTCTATTCTTTTCCCAAGAAGAGCCTCTGTTCCTCTGAAGCTGCAGGTACTAGAGCTCCTCTTGAACTTAAAGCTGTGACAGGGTCCCTGTTCCCTTGTGACTGACCACACATGCTCCTCTCTACCCTAAAACTATGACTTGAAACTGCATATGGACAATGGAATTATCTGTTGCATCTAATGCCAGCAAATGGTCCACCACAATCTCTTTCTGACCAGTTGTCCAACTTCCTTACCTTTGTCTCTAAGTTGAGAACTCTAAACTGCTGTTGATTGTGCTGCATCTGATGCAGTTATCTCCAAGGCATGCTTGCTGGTGTTTCTATCCTGGTATCCCAGATCTCTCCTACTGACCTCCCAAGTTCTTTTATTTAAAAAAAAAAATCTCACTTAGGTCTTTTGTTGGCTTTGCCATTCCAAGATTTGACTTGAGGAGTTATTTTAATGTTGTTTGGAGGGGAATATTAAAAGACTTCAGCTGGGTTGCTGTCTATATTCCACTATCTTGGTTCAGTTTAAGTATATTTACATAAAAAAATTTTTTTAGTATTTTGTCAAAATGTAAACCAAAAATAATACATATAAGTTTATGGAAAGTTTTCCTCACAATAATTTCATAAAATAGACTGAACACAATTATTATTTCCATAGCTAGTAAGTATTAGAATTAGAATTGACTCTGATTTGGTTCTTGATTTCAAAAACTATATCCTTCTCATTATATCATGTCATCTCTCCATAGTCAAATGAATACATTGAAGTCTAATATTCATAGCATGGTTTCAGTACATAAATGTTTCTTCTCTGAAATCGTAGAAGATGATAGCCCCCCCAAGACTTTTTTAAAATAACAAATTTTTTAATTAACAAAGATTTTTATTATTTTTAATATTATTGTATAATTAATATATTATTATATAATATTTTATCTAATTATTATTTAATTTTTTTTGCAAAGATTTTTGAGATTTCACTGTGTAAGATAGCAGGATTCAACTCAAAAAGGAATAGATACCTGCAGGTAAATGTTGACTTAGGAAAGCCAAAATTAACATTTATCATTGTTCAGTAGCTTTTCAGTTGTATCCAATTCTTTGTGACCCCAGTTGGTGTTTAATTGGCAAAGATACTGGTTTGCCATTTCCTTTTCCCATTCATTTTATAGATGAAGAAACTGAGACACATCAGGGTTAAGTAACTGACCTGGGTCACATAGTAAGTAACTGAGGCTGGATTTTAACTCAGGACTTTCTGACTTTAGGCCTGACACTCTATCCAGTGTGCTATCTAGCTGCCCTAAAATAACATTATCTCTGTTGTATTTTATTTTTATTTTTTTAAACATTTCTCAATTAAATTTTAATCTAGTTAGGCTGTGTCAGTGTTCATTTAGGAAACTCTCTTTGCCAACTCACACCAGAACCGACTATGCCAAAGGTTAATAAAATTGTGCATACCCTTCGATTCAGCAATACCACTACTGGGTCTGTATCCCAAAGAAATCACAAAAAAAGGATTAAAAAAAACCCCACATATACAAAAATATTCATTGCAGCTCTTTTTTGTAATGGCAAATAATTAGAAATTGAGGGGATGCCCCATCATTTGGGGTGAATAACTTGTGGTACATGAAAGTGATGGAACATTTAAGTTGAATATTGTTCAATAAGAAATCTTGAGAGATGGGATTTCAGAAAAGCCTGGAATAGACTTGCATGAACTGTTATTGAATGAAATGAGCAGAACCAGAAGAACATTATACTTACTAAAAACAACATTGGGTTATGATAAACTATTGTTCATTTCAGCAGTATAATAATCAAAGGCAATTCTAAATGACAGTGATAGAAAATACCATTCATATCCAGAGAAGGAATGTGGAGTTTAAATGCAGACCAAAGCTTACTATCTTCAATTTTTAAAAGTTGTCCTATATATATTATGTCATTTTTTTCTCTTTAATGCTTTTTTTTCTTTCATTTGAATTTGATCCTTCTTTCACAAGATGATTAATATGGATCTACGTTTAACACAGATATACATATAGAGTCTATATTAGATTGTTTTCTGTCTGGGAGGGGAGCGGGAGGGAAAGGAGGAAGGGAGAAAAATGTAAAATTCAAAACTTAGCCAAAAATAATTGTTGAAAATTGCCATTGTAGTTAGGAAAATAAGTAAATAAAATATTTAAAAGAGAGAGAGAGAGAATTTATTCTGTAATTAATAGACTTAAAGAGTTGTCTATCAGCACTGAAATAAAATTACTTTTACCAAAGTCACACAGTATATTTCAGAAGTGGTATTTAACTCAAGTGTCCCCTGATTCTGGAGCCAGATCTCTATGTACTATATTCACTGACTCTTAATAACATAGATATCTGGAGGTTTATAAATATAGTTAAACATAAGCAATGTTGGACAAGATTTGAGGCATCTTTCTGATCCAAAGGTCTCTCTGGATTAAAAGCTGCAGTATATCTCATTTCATCTGAAAGGAAGAGTATCATAAGAATATTAAAAATAGGTTAAAAGTTTGCTATTAGCTTCTACAAACAAAATGAGCTTAGAATGTATCCTTTTTTGGCCCTGGCTGAAGCAGAAAATGGCTTTGCTCCCACTGAGCAGATGTAAATCAGGAGTCACTGACATTTTTTTATTTTTTCTGGTTTCAGGGTCACAAGAACAAAATATCTGAACAAAGCCCACTTGACATTCTGCTGCTATGATGAGGCTCCTTATGCCTAACTTGGTGTCTTCATGACATTTTTGAGGAATGTCAACAGAATGGTGGCATGTGGTTTGTCAGTTAATTGTGCTTGTGAAAGGGGAACCACCAAGCAGATGTCCTCCAGCTTGCATAATGTCGCCATTTTAGGAGCAAACAGAGATTAGTGCTGCCATGAACAACATCGACATATTAACAGAAATATTTTCCCTTTAAGTTAGTTAGTCCTGTGACTATGTCCTGATTGATATGATAATTAAACATAATGTTCATTGGTAAGGACTCTGTGTTCTCTATGGAACTTCTCATTGTTGGTGTACAATAAGTTATTTTTAATGCTTTTGATGCTTCTTTATGTGGGAGGAGTGGGGGGAGATGGGTATCGGATGAATAGATTTCAGTTAATTCTGTTTCACTGAACAAACATTTATTAATTTTTAAATTTTATTATTTATTTTTAACATTCTTATTTTAAAACATTTTTTGAATTTCAGAATCACTCCCTCCCTCCCTTCTACCCCTCCCCCACCTATTTAGAAGGCAAGAAATGAGATATCAATTATAGTATATGATTGTGCTGGAATACTATTTGCTATAAGAAATTATATTGGAGCAGCTAGGTTGACCCTGGAGTCAGGAGTACCTGGGTTCAAATTCGGTCTCAGACACTTAATAATTACCTAGCTGTGTGGCCTTGTGCTGGCCACTTAACCCCATTTGCCTTGCAAAAACCCAATGCAAAAACCCAAATTAATTAATTAAATAAACAAATAAATGAATGAATGAATGAATGAACAAATAAAGAAATGAACAAACAAACAAATAAATAAATAAATAGATGAGTGAATGAATAAATAGGCAGATAAATAAATAAATGGGTAGATAAATAAATAAGAAATTATATGGTGGGTGCTATATATATTCTTTCATATTAACCATACTGGAAAATAAAAAAGCAAAAAAAATAAAGTGAAAAATATCTGCATTCATATTTTATCAGTTCTTTCTTTGGAGGCGTATAGCATTTTTCATCATAAGTCCTTTTGAATTGTCTTAGATCATTGTATTGATCAGAAAGTTAAATCATTCACAGTCAATCATCTTACAATATTACTGCTACTATGCACAATATTCTCCTGGTTCTGCTTACTTCACTTTACATTAGTTCATTTTACATTAGTTCATATAAGTTTTAAAGGGTTTTTGTGTGTGTATGATTTTTTAAAAATATGTTATTTTTCCAATTACATATAATAACAATTTTAATATTTTTTTAAATTTTGAGTTCTAAATTCTCTCCCTCCTACCCTTCCTTCCTCTCTCCTTGAGAAGGCAAGTAATTTGATATAAATTATGCATGTGCAATCATGCAAAACATATTTCTATATTAGACATTTTATGAAAGAAAACAAATTAAAAAATAAAGGTTTTGAAAAAATGTGCTCCAATATGTATTCAGACACCAAGTCCTTTGAAATGGTCTCAAAACTTCTATTGCTAAGAATAGCTGACATTCACAGTTGATCATCATAAAATATTGCTCTTGGTTCTCTTGGTTCCTCTCACTTCATTTTGTACCAGTTCATATAGATTTTCCATGTTTTTTCTGAAACCACCCTTCATATCATTTCTTATAGAAAATATTATTCCATCACAATCATATACCACAACCTTTAAAGCTATTCCCTAATTTGATGGGTATCCTTCACTTCCCAAATTTTTGCCAAAAAAATAACTATTATAAATATTTTTTAATATAAGTTCTTTCCATTTTTCCTTTATCTCTCTGGGAATACAGATTTAGTAGAGGTATTATTAAATCAACAGGCATGCACAATTTTATAGCCCTTTGGAAAAGTTCTAAATTGTTCTCCAGAATGTTTAGACACATTCACAACCTCATCAACAGTACATTAGTGTCCCTGTTTTTCTACATCCCCTCCAGCACATGCCATTTTCCTTTTCTGACATGTTAGCTAATATGATAGGTGTAGGGTGATACTTCAGAATTGTTTTCATTTTCATTTCTCTAATCAATAGTGATTTATAGCATTTTTATATGACTATAGTTAGCTTTGATTTCTTCTTCTGAAAACTGTTTGTTCATATTATTTGACCATTCGTCAATTGGGAAATGGTTCCTAATTTTATAAATTTGCCTCAGTTTTCAATATATTTGAGAAATGAGGCATTTATGAGAGAAACGTCCTTGAAAAATTATTTCTCAGCTTCCTGCTTTCCCTCTAATCTTGACTGAATTCAGTCATTTTCACAGCCCTTTTAAATTTAATGTAATTATAATAATCCATTTTAACTAACATGTCCTTTTCTATCTCATTTTATCATAAAATTTTTCCCTTATCCAGAGATTTGGCAGGTAAAATATTCCAAGCTCCCTCAATTTGCTTTTGATGTTACCCTTTATATCTAAATTGTGTATTTATTTTGACCTTCTTGGTTGGTATACAATGTTTTTGTCAAACTGTTTTCCAGTTTTCCCAGCAGTTTTTAACAAATACAGAGTTCTTATCCCCAAAACTTGGATCTTTGGGCTTATCAAACACTAAACTACCATGGTCTTTTAGTACTGTGTATTGTGTCCCTATCTACTCCACTGATGTACCATTCTACTTCTTAGCCAATACCAGATTGCTTTCATGATTATTGCTTTGTAAAACATTTTAAGATCTGGTACTTGTAGGCCACCTGCCTTCACATTTTTTCCCCTTGATTCCCTTGATATTCTTGATCTTTTTTCTTCCATATGAATTTTGTTATTTTTTCTAGCTCAATTAAATAATTTTTTAGTATTTTGACAAACTTCCTGTTGGATACAGAGGATACAAATGTAAAACAGGGCCTTAAACTCAAGCAACCTAACCTTTTTTTAAAAAAGGTCATATCCCCTTAAGATGAACACACCCTTGATCTTCACCCTTCTAACCAAACATTTCAAATAAAGGAAATTTAAGATTAGCCCACAGACAGAAGTATTAAATCTGACAAGTGTGCAATTGTTGTTCATTATGACTGGAGATGACCCTGGATGCCACTGGAAACCTTGGTCTTTTTAAAGCAAGGTCTTTTCTCAGTCTGTCTGAGGCAACACCCATTCAGTCATTAGAGGCTAGGTAAGAAAGAAGGCAGGGGGCAGTGGAGTCAGGAGGACCTGAGTTCAAATCCAACCTCAGACACTGAATAATTACCTAGCTGTGTGACCTTGGGAAAATCACTTAACCCCATTACCTTGCCAAAAAACAAAAAAGAATGAAGGCAAAAGATGTCCTACTTTGCCTTCAAAAAAGAATCAATCTGGTAATATTATATATCAGGATTCCCTCACCTCTCTACTGAGATGAAGAAAGTATAATTGATTATCTACAGCTAATTGTTATCATTATTGTTTATACATATACTTTCTAAGGATATTTAATAAGTAGCTCAGTATTCCCATTTAGTAATGCTGAGACTATGAACTGGTGGCCCAAATGGTCCAAGTCTACCTAACCATAATCCTTCTTTAAACCTTCTTTGAAAGGTGTAACTAGGAGTTTGGGAGACTATAAAGCTGCTTTGGGAGATGAGGAAATAGGGCAATACCCATAGTGTAGGATCACCTTGTGATTCACCTTCAGCATACTAGGCCTTCACCATGCTAACCCCAGTCCCATCTATCCATTGTGCCACCTAGCCCCCCCCAAAAGGACTACTAAACTGTAAATAAGAATCCCTGCCCCTGATTAATGACTTAGAAAACTGCATTAACATTAGCTATGCTCTATGTATTTTTGTTTACTTTATTAAACATGTCCCAATTACATTTAAATCTAAATCTAGCACTCATAGAAATAATAGGTGGGGACCTTTTTTTCTATTCTTCTAGGTTCCCTTTCACTTTCTGTTCCAGTTTCCCCATAGTCTTTGAATTAGAATTATTCTGACTTTGCTTCTATCATACATGGTTTCCTTTTCCCACTACATAGACCCAAGTATGGAAATACCATTTCTTCATTTTGATAGATCAACAAATAGCTTGGAGGTTGAAAAGGATAATTTACTAGGGGAAAAAACTTATTTATGCAGCACTTTAAGGTTTACAAAGTGCTTTTCCTATCGCAACCCTGTAAGGTGGGGCAGACAAGTATTATATTCATTTTACAGATAAGAAACTGAGGCCTAGATGTAAAATGATTTGCTCAAAATCACATAGTTGATAAGCCATGGAGGCAGATTCAAAGGCAGTGTCCTGACTCCACTTCCAGTTTTCTCTATTAAATTATACTGCCAATCAATAGGGTTACATGAGACAGGTAGAAGTACAAGATTGGCTTTTTTCTGAGTGTAGTTTTATGAACTGTTGTGGCGACTACAGGAAAATACTTAACCTCTGAGACAGATTTGAGTTGGTGAAGTTTCCAGACTTGGTGAAACCTCAGTCCTTTCAGCTACCTATTTCCTCATTTTATCTCTAGTTGTGGGCCCCACTGAGAGTTTCCCCTAACCTCAAATAAAGTTGCACTTCCTCTTTGCAGTTGCCATATCTTAGAGGGGAGGAAGAGTGCTTGTTTCCAGACCATCTAGAGGAGGGAGGTATTTTCCTAATCTAAGTCCTTTATTGATCTTATTGTAGAGTTGCTTCAGTTGTGATAATCCCATCTGGAGTTTTCTTGGCAAAGACACTGGAGTAACTTGTCATTTCCTTCTCCCACTCTACAGATGAGGAAACTGAGGCAAAAAGGATGTGACTTACCCAGGGTAACACAGCAAGTTAGTGCCTAAGGTCAGATTTTTTTTTTGCAAGGCAATGGGGTTTGTCCAAAGTCACACAGCCAAGTAATTATTAAGTGTCTGAGGCCAAATTTGAACTAAGGTCCTCCTGACTCCATGCTTGGCACTCTCTCTCCCATGAGCCAAGTGGCTGCCCTTTTATTGATCTGTGATAGGCCTTTCCCACATTAAAGATATAGTCACCTCTTTAGGCTGTCTTGGAGACCATTATGTCTCTGGACCCTAGAGGTCCTGTCCATATCGTTTCACTTCTCTCTTTTTTTTATTCCATTTGTATGAATTATATTTGTGAACTAGTTATTAGAGAGGGTGGTTTTTCCCTATGGAGAAGTTCAATTTTCTCTATTGTTCTAAGTTAGCTTCACAACTGAGTCTCTGGAATGGTCATTTGATATTTGAATTTTAAATTTTCCCAGGAGCTATCTCTTCCTGATTCAAAGATCCCTACCCATCTCTCTTTGGGACTATTCACCAAGTTCCTATTTCTTGTCTCAGGGTGTCTTTCTGTTCATTCCAGAACAGAGGTGACACATCCAGAGCTCCATGAAGGATCAGGATTTCCTTGACTCAATCTGCCCACTTCCTCAAATTATTTTTCTTCATTGGCATACCCCAGAGGCATCCCAAGGGAGGGGTATAACTCTTCTCAAGTAATTACATTACCACAATATTGCATAGTGTCCTCTATAGAGGCTGTCTAGGAACAAAGGACCAAAGATTTAGGGCTGGTAGAGATCTTAGAGGTTATTTAGTCTAACCCCTTCAGTTTATATTTGAGGGAAAATGAGGCCCAGGGCTTGATGCAACTCAAACCAAATCCTGAGGCATAAGAGTAGAAGTTTATGTATTGGAGTTGGAGTGTTAAGATCCAAAGACAAAAATGAAAATCATTCCTGCCCTAAAGGGGTTTGATTCTAATATGACAGGAGGAATTTGTAGATACAGAATATGGAGAGGAAAAGAAGAACCAATAGAAACATACCAATGGAAAGACAGGCAGAGTGTTACTCAACCCATACTTTAAAACTTTGCATTTTGGTAAGACTTGACAGTCTTGGTATACCCTTCAGAATAGAATCTTAGAAGAAGGTAGGAGATGATATCAATTGGTTTTTTCCCTTTTCTGAGTATTTGTTGAGAATATAAAGGATCACTGACTGTTCTTTATATGACATCTGTTTAAGGAAAGGATAGTCTTAGGGGTATGACAAAAGAAGAGGTAAAAATATTCAGTCAGATGTCAATAGAGGTGTTGGTAGTATGACGACTTGGAGTATTATCTCCTACCATTGCTACTTGTCCCTGTACTGTGTAGCTTCAAGAAAACCCTCCAGTTGCTCCATTAGTAAAATGAAAATAGTAATGATTGGCCCATCCCCCACATCAGTGGAAGACCTCATGAACACCTGGAAGTGCTATGTAAAACATGAAGCAATATCTTGGTCCTTTCTCCACTATTTGAGTAACTCCCAAGTTGCCACATCCTAAAATCCTCTTTGTACTCTGTACAGAGTAAATTTGGAAAAAATTAAAATTAATGTCTTAAATTTAAATTTGTCAAAAAATTTAATAATGCTTTAAAATTCCTTAATTTCGAGTTCCCTGTGTAAGATTTTCCATTGGCGTCAATGAAACAGCTCAATAGAAGAGGCCCTTTTGAACTCTAACAAACTCTTACATGGATTTTGCTGTCCAGGAAGTAAACAGTAAGGGTTCCTTAGCTACTAAGCTTAATTGTGCCTTTGTATTATGGTGTCCAGAAGGTTTGTGGTTTGTCCTATGAAAGATTTCCTCACCTAGAACAAATTTAGCCCTTACCCCATATAAACAGAACCAGGGAGTAGTCTGGACGACAAAACTCCATATAAGAGTAACAATCTTAGAATAGGGTTTGGGGGATAGTGTGAGGACAGGTTCAGAGGGAAGGAAACCTCTCCTCCCCCAAAAGGATGTATCTAGAATGAAATTTTAGCTGCCCCATAAAAGAGCAACCAAGAAATCTTATCAGAGCAAATCTGTTATGTTTTAAAGTATGTTGTATGTAGGCCTATAAATCATGTTTGGAGGTTGAAACATCCAAACTAATGAGAACTTAAAAACAAGAGTAAGCTAGTAAGAATGTTTTTTTTAGATTTCTGTCTCTGTTCTAACCTATTTACATGATCCATCAGTGTCACTAAATATTGCGTTATCTGACTTCATATTTTAAATATACTTTCCAAGAAATCTAGGAAGAAATGTGATATCATTTTTGCCTTTTATACTTTCCCTGAAACTCTAGTCCAGTTTTCATTTCATTTGAGACCCAGAGATGAGAAGCAACCTATTCAAGTTTCCGGTGATAGCTTTTGGTATATTTTGCCTTCTATGTATAATAGGGCTGGTTAGGAAAAGCTCAAGGAAAAGACATTAGAAGAGGCCTCCAAAAGAGGGGGTATTTTTTTCCTCAGTTCCTCCAATACCTCACTGAATAAGTAACTCCTTGACACCTTATGACCAATCATCTTTGATGTAACCCCCGTTCTCTAGCATCAATCAAAAACTGCTGAATCTTCTGATGAAATGTTAGATCCTTCAGGCAGGGATATTTCATTTTGCTTTTGTATCCTCTGGGCTTAGCATGCTGTCCAGAGCAGAGTAAGAACTTTAAAAATGCTTCTTGAATAATCTCAACAAATATATATTCTTCTGCAAGAGGTCAAATTACAAATTTCACAGTTTTCAGTGTTACTAGAACATCATAAAAGATATCCTATTCCATTGCTCCCTTTATATTTACTAGCAAAGATAGGAGAATTTCATGAGAAGGGATTCTGTTTTTCCATTCCCCTTCTTCCTGGGCTCTTTCTGAATACTTGCCAAAAAATTTGAATTTAGTTTTTCATTGCAAATTCTAACCTTTGATATCCTATCAATCACAGGGTTATAATATTTTTAAAATATTATATATATTATATATGTCTATAAATTGTTGTCATATACATTAAAGTTCTTTGTAACCACAAAGTTCCAGCTAATATATGTTATTAATCAATCAATAAGTGTGTATTAAATGTCTATTACGCTAGGTACTATGCTAGGGCCTGAGTATATAAGAGCAAGAATGACATAATCCTTGACCTCAAAGACTTTACATTCTATGAAAGGAGTGAGGGAACCTAATACAATTAAAAGCCTAATATAAAAATAGGACTTCAGATTCCTCATCTGTAAAATGAGGATTATAACATTTGTCCAACTGTCTGTCTCCAGAGTTAAATATTATTGGGGGGTAAGGGGGACCCAGCTAGATGGTACAGTGGATAGAGCACCAGTCCTGGAGTTAGGATGCCCTGAGTTCAAATCCAGCCTCAGATACTAGCCACTAACTACTATGTAACCTTGGGCAGGTCACTTAACTCTAATTGTCTCACATGCATGAACATTTCCAGTGGTACTCATAGCTAGCCACTGGACCCTAATGACTTAGCACAGCACCCCCTCAGCATCACCTGCCTAATGACACGATCTTCTTTGAAAAGAAAGATAAACATCATCATCATCATGTTATGAAGCACAGATTTCTCATGTATGTACATTAAATATTTCTTGTATAGATCACATATAGAAATGTATATCTACTCTACATGTGTGTATTTATGAATATATGTATTTATTATTAGTTTTTTGCTAAATTCAAATATCTAGATGTTCATGACAGCCTTTAAATGTTATGCATGGTCAAATTAAACACTTTAAGCTAATCTTAAAATAGAGAAGATTCTCCCATTATGTTTTTGTTCTAAAATGCCTGTTTTCCCATTTAGGACTATATTGGTACTATTAAAATCTCTGTACCATTTCAGAGAGGCTTATCATTATGCCTGAAATTCTACCATTCAATATAAATCCTTTTGAGTCTGATAAAGTGGGAATAATATTTCATTTCAATGCCAATCCCTTCTTCAATACGCTTGTTTCCTTGCCATATTACCCTTTCCCCCTACCAGTCTCTATATATTTGCAGTGGATACAAATTCCACACATAATAAATAGCAAAACAAGTATGAATTTTAGTCTAAGTTCTTCCACTACCCATTAATCAGTAAGCTTTTTTTAAAAACAACTCTTAGCTTATTTGTTAAGAGATCTTGAATCCCTTTTGGCAATCTGATTAAATTATGGATGTCTTCTTAGATTAATGGTTTTAATGTTTTAAAATGTATTTATTGCTGTTGCTCAGTTGGGTCTGACTCTTCATGACCCCATTTGGGATTTTCTTGGCAACTGACCTGGAGTGGTTTGCCATTTCCTTCTACATTTCATTTTAGAAATGAAGAACTGAGACAGAGTTAAGTGACTAGCGCAGAGTCACATGGCTAGTACGTGTCTGAGATCACATTTGAACTCAGAGAGATGAGTCTTTCTGAATTCAGGCCTGGAGCTCTATCCCCTATACCACTAAACCATTCTGTCAGTAAGAATTTATTAAGCACCTGCATTGTGTCTAAAATTATGCTTGGTGCAGAGGAAAAGAAGGTGAAAATGAAATGCCTTCAAAGAGCTCTCTAATATTCTATTGAAGAGATATTATGTACCTATAACAAATGAACCATATACATAATAGGACCAGGAGGTCTATTGATATGCCATAGAGATTTATAGAGATGAAACTCTGCATCCCCCTCCAAATCTTAGAAACAATAGAATGCCACTTTTATTAGAGCAGAAGTCAGATAGGGGCCAAGGTTGCATAGCAGTAAGTGGCTAGTGTCTGAGGCTGTATTTGAACTCAGGGCATCCTAACTCCAGGGCTGGTGCTCTATCCACTGTACCATCTAGCTGGGTCCCCCTTACCCCCCCCAGTAATCTCTCTTCTAACTTCAAAAAGAGTATTGGATTTGAATCTATAACTATCCATTAAATATAAGTTTGAAATCTAGGGGAGTGAATCTTGTTGGGTTCAGGTAAAAGCCACTGTCCCTGGTGGTTCCTGGAAGAAATTTCTGACTCAGATCTAGATTATAACAATTAATTTCTGTCCACTTAGCTCCTCCTTCTATCATATATTATTACACAAAAGACAATCACAGGTAGAGAATAAACATTAATCAAAGCAAGCAAATAAAATAGTAATGCAAAAGCTATACAGCTTAGTTTAGGTCATAAAATATACAAAAGTTATGGGGTTATTCAACCCAGACCAAGATGAAATTGTAGCCCTACTAGGGAGAGAACAATTTCACTTGAAGAATCCATTCTTAGCAGTCTCTGGGGATGGAGTTGCTGGTAAACAAAGAGACATGTTGGAATGCTGGAATTATATGCTAGAATACAGGAATAATATACTGCAATATTGGAATTGCATATATATATATATATGCATATATATATATATATATATATATATGATACTGGCTCCATGGCATATTGGGGGGGGGGTCTCCAGTCACCATTCTAAGCCTACATTTTCCTTTTCTTGCTCAGTTCCTCCATTTTTCTGTTAAATTTCTCAGTCAAATATGAGTTAGCCCAGACTGTCTTTCAAGTGATCACAAAGCCTACCTTACAATGGAACTGTTTACAAAAGTAAATATTTAGGTAAGTCATTTATTATCTTTGGACTTCAGCTTCCTCCTTTCAAAATGAGAGACTTTAATAGATTGTTATGTTCAAACTGCATTAGTAAAATGCTTTACCTTTGACGAATCTTCCCTTCATGAAAGAGATTTCAGGAGCCAGGACCAGGAACTCAGACTGAGGGATTCTCAGACAGAAGAAGTAGGAAACAAAGAAGAAGAGTGAATCTTTTAAGATTATAGATTTTAAGATTTAAGATTTTGACTAAAAAAAATTGATGGGTCAATATGGACCAATGTTTGTGAAACAATGAACTAGACAACTGTCTAAGATCTCTTCCATTTCTAAAAATTTAGGATTCTATCTGAGATAGAGTCACCTTCCTCTACATACTCTAGGAAACTTTGAACTTCCAATTTTCAACAAAGGATTTCTTTTAGGGGGCAGCTAGGTGGTACAGTAGATTGAACACTGATCCTGGAGTCAGGAGGACCTGAATTCAAATGCAGCTTCAGACATTTAATATTTGTCTAGCTGTGTGACCTTGGGCAAGTCACTCAACGCCATTGTCTTAAATAAATAACATTTTTTAAAAAAGGATTTCTTTTGCTTCCCAACCTGGTCTACTTCTCCCTTCCCCTACTCAATCCAACTTTGCCATCTTAATCCTCCTGGAGATGGAAACAGAAGCAGACCTGTAAGTAATTAGTTTATGTGAGGTTGCTATTGTTGCTTTTAATCTATATTGTTACTAATGAAAAACCATTCATCTTTACCACCTAATTCTACCAAGTGGAAGGTTACTATGCTATTATTTATTAAGAATTAAAGAGAAGAGGCCTTTTACTATTGGAAATATAGGTCTACCCATACTCCTTTCTAGTTAGCAGACAGGCTAAGGTTCACACTGATCTGACGAAATCCCAGCTCTGGATACAATTAATAATGGTGTGTAGAATGAGATCATAAGATCATATATTTAGAGCTAGAAGGGAACATCTGATTTAACTCTCTTGTTTTGCAAATGAAGGAAGCTGAGACTCAGAGAGATTTCACCTTGGCTAACATCAAACATAAATGTGGTGGTCAGGATTCAATATCAGGTTCTCTGACAACAAAGCCAGTATTCTTTCCACTACACCAGGTCCACTGTGAAGGTAAAGTCTTGAACTAGATCTTTTGCCTCTAGTAGATATCAGGCCAAATTGAGTCAGTCCCCAGAGAGGGTTTGGTTTGGTTCTGTATCCTGGGGAGTAACTTAGAATTGGAAATCCCTCTTGATTGCTTGCCTCAGAGATTTGAGGTAACCTGTAATCTTCCCAGACAGACCTGTCATTACCCACTCACATACAGCCCTGAGCAATCACTTTGCAAGCCCCAGGAGTCTGGCAAAGAAAGAAGGTAGAGCATATGTTAATAAAGGGGTTGAGAAGGATGAAAAGGGATGGTGACAAGTGCTTTGCTGGAGACCACATCTTGTAGAGTAGAACAAACAGATATGCTGCCTGTATATACTTTGGTAAACCCTTAAATGTGCAAGTGACTGACTGCCCTCTAATCCACCAGATGATGAGTATGTTGTGGCAGCCACTTTCAAGGGTAGGTTCAATATCTTTTAAAAATTTAGTTCAACTCATCAAAATCCTGGATTTATTCAAAATCTACTTACTCATCTATTACTCTGAGTTATAACAAAAGAAGCAAATGATACTATTTCTACTTGCAAGGGAAAACAAAACAAAAATATCATGGTTATTTTTTAATCACTCAATAATTTTTATTTATATAAAAAACTAATTTAGCTATTAAAAAGAATTAATAAGAAAGTGAAAAGGATATCTATCAGAAAATATGAACCATGGTCATTTTCAGTGGACAGGTGAGATTTTGGGTTATTCTGAAATTGAATGTTTCAGTGTCACAAAAAAATTTTTATCAGGTCCCCAAAGCATAGATAGATAGATAGATAGATAGATAGATAGATAGCTACTATACAAACCCATCAAAGAAAAAAACAACCAGAAGAAAGTGAATACAATAAGGCAAAAAACTGAATATTATCAAATACCAGAATCTTGTGATGTTGATATAGGAAGATGGGACCCACATCATGGTCAGTAGATACTAGGAAGTTGGGTGTGAATCTTAGATATATCTGGAGGGATTCTCAGTTGTTTAGTCCAGGATGGGGAAAAGGATGATATAATGGATTACCTTAAATGGTACTTAGATCTTTATTGTCAAAAGCTTCAAATATCACCAAAAGGAGTTTAGTTCTAGGTAATGGGGAGAGGAGAGGCAGCATGGAGGGGGAGAGCAAGAAAGGACTGGGAGGAAAATCACGGAGTCCTTTTTAACTTTTTTATGTCCATCAAAGACATAACAATTGCAAATTACTATCCTGTTCTTTGGGATTTTCACCAGGGGAGCCCTTGGGAGCCTGGGGTCCCCTGGGTTATGGTCAGTAGGTCTTAGAATTCAGAAACCAGGATGGGGTTGGTAACTCTTGGATGATGGTGACTAGAAGGGGTCATATCATAGGTCATAAATGCTGTGTTAGAATATTGAAAAGGATTGAGAGCATTTCATTTTGGTTTTGCCCCCAGCACAATGTTTCTCATAGATTTTAAAAGTGCTTGTTGTATGAAGCAGTTGCCTTGAAGATATTAATTTTTTAAAAGGAAATTATTTGCCTGAGTTCCCTACCTCCTTGGAGTTTTTCACAGAAAACAGATAGCACTAATGTGCTAAGACATCAAGATTCTACAGACAGCTGGGTAGGCATAGAGTAAGAACATAGTGTTCAAGATATTCCATATTCCCAAGGTCCTGAAAGTAGGCCAATTTTATACTTCCTTTACACATAACAAATATGAGACTCAGAAAGACTCAGTGACCCATTCACTATAATCTATGACCCGAGTGGAGTTGGAATGCATAGTCCTCACTTTAGAACAATTGAATTTGACACTGTCACTGCCCTCTTTCAGGAATATTGGTTCTTTGGAATCCAAAACACATGATTATAATGCAGACAGATGAATACCGTCTGATTGTATCAGTCTCTGGCAACAGACTAAGTAGTCAACATGGAATGACCTGAAATGCAAACTATTAGAAACTCCAAATAAATAATGAGATGGTTAGACAATTTCTAGCTGCCTTCAAAGAATTTGCCACACCTCAGGCCCTAACAAATTATATCACAATTTCCTGAAGAACTGGCAGATGTGCTAAACCATTTTTTTTAGGGTTTTTTTGCAAGGCAAATGGAGTTAAGTGGCTTGCCCAAGGCCACACAGCTAGGTAATTATTGTGTCTGAGACCAGATTTGAACCCAGGTACTCCTGACTCCAAGGCCGGTGCTTTATCCACTACACCACCTAGCCACCCCTTGAACCATTTTCTTTCAAGGGTTAATGTCTCACAGGGAAAGGAACATGGAACTGAAAAGAAACAATGTCCCAATTTCAAAAAAAGAGGAAAAACAGACTAGAAAAGGCAAGGAAAGAAAGGAATATGTACCAGGTAGTACTGGGTTTTAAAAATATATATATTATATAATATATATATTATCTCATTATATATTATCACAGTAACCCTATGAAGTTGTCATTCAGTCTGGAGTCATATAGAGGAGTTCATATCTTATCCTAGAGGCAATACAGAGATACAAGAAATATATAGAGCTAAAAATTGGTAAGACTTGGTGACTGATTGAATAAGGGAGAAAAGTGAGTAGAAGATGGCTTTGAAGTTGAGAAATTGAATGACTGCATTTATTGTGATGTCTTTGATGGAATAAAGTCCTTGGAAAGAAGAAAGAGTTTGGGGTGGGGTGGTGGGAAGATAATGAGTTCTGTTCTGGACATGTTGAGTTTGAAGATTTTTGTTGGCTATCTGATTGGAAATGTCTAAAAGGCAGTTGGCAATGCTGGACTGGAGTTTGGAATAGGGGTTAGGCTGGAGATATACATCTGAGAATTATCCACAAAGGCATGATGGTTGAGCTTTAAGGGAGTTGATGAGATCACTGAGACTCTTAAAGAGAAGAAACACTTCAAACCTTTATGCTTATCTGGCAAAATTTTAGAACTAATTATTAAAAGATTTATTTGCAAACATTTAGAAAGAGGAAAAGTAATTACCAAGAGGTAATTAATTATGCATTAAGAATATTATACAAAACTAACTTCATTTTCTTTCCTTTTAAAAAAAAATAAAGTTACTAAGTGAAGTTAATGAGTTCCTAAGAGAACTAAGTGAATCAAGGATATGCCAAGTATAATGTATATTTTAGTGAGACATTGAAAATTATCTCCTGATCCTTCTTGTCCAATCTAATCTTGATCTTATGGACAAGATGAAGAAATGTGAACTGGATGAAAATCCAGTTAGTTGGATTTGAAGTTGGATGACTAACCAGACTAACAAAAGTGTTAAAGGAGTGGGCATCTTGGAGGGAGATCTCCAGCAAAGTGCCTACAGCTTTTGTTCTGTTTTCACCCTAGTTCTATTCCACATAAAATTCTAAGAATAAAAAATTGGAAAGGACTTCAGAATCTACTTAATCCAACTCCCTGATTTTACAGAGGAAAAAGGAAGTTTTTCCCCCCCCAAGATCATTCCCAGGTAATAATCAAGTGATAACTAAAGACTAGAATGCAAGTTTTCTGACTTGAAGTCCAGTTTTTTTTACCACACCTCAGCAGTTTGTTCAACTTTTGACACACCCGTAGGGTCTAGTTGAGTAATCTGACCATGAGCAGGCCATTGAACACTTACTCCACCTCCTCTTCTATTTGTCCTCTGGTTATTAAACCACTCCTAGCAAACCTAAGAGCTGAGGTATCTTGGTATCTTTGGTGTGTCCTAACTTTTGTGTTTCTTTCTCTTCTAAGCCAATCATTGTTCAGGAAGTTAGATGTGCTGGTATGATTCACAGTAAAGAGAGATAAAATGATAGTTGGTCTTTGAGTTCTTATAAATAAAAAAATTCAGATGGGTTTAGTAAGTTCAGATGGATAGCTAAAGAGATGAATAAAGAGGGAATACCTACTTATCCTGTCCTGGTAAATTCATAGGGCTTAGGTTCATAAGATTTAAGGTTTTCAGGGACATTAATTGAACTAGACTTATAGACCAGTTTCCTTATTTTTCACATGAGGAAGGTGTAGGTTAAAGGTATGAAGTTCTCTTCTTTTAGTCATACAGAAAACAAATAATAGAACCAGGTTACAAGCCAGGATCTCTAGACCTCATCCCTTAGAATTCTTGGTTTCCTTCAGGATTTAGTTCAACAGCCACCTGTTCCACAGGAAACCTTTTTTTTAATTCCCCCAAGTTCCCTTCCCAATCACTTTGCATTAGTTTTGTGCATAACTTTACATGTACAACTCATCTACCCCAACAGAATGGAAGTTCTTTGAGAGAATAGACTATTTCAATTTTGTCTTTGACCCTCCTCCTTTTAGCACACTACCTGGGACATAATAGGGGCATAATAAATGCTGATTGATTAATTCTGATTCTAGATCAAATGGTCTTTCCATTATATTGTCTAATAGTATGAAAAAAATAAGTTGAGGAACACAGAATTAACCACAGTGAGTTTGTAGATAAAATGGAGCCCAACTACAAAGTAAAACTAATTAATACCCTCCCAGCTCACATCCCTACTGTGATTATGATCAGGGTGGCTATTTTAACCTCCACCCAAATTCTCTCCTACTTTTTTTTTTATGGTAACTCTCTACCCCTTTTCTGCAACTCTGACATTTCAGTTTCCTTATTTGTAAAATGAGAATAATGGCATACCTACCTCACAGGATTATTTTGAAGTTGAACGAGATAATATCTATAAAGTCCTTGGCAAACCTTAAAGTGTTTTATATAGATGCTATTATTCATTATAATTATTAATTATAAAAATTATTTATTGTTAATTAGTTGTTGTTGCTAGCAAGCTTCTGGGAGACTTAGTTCCTTGTTCAACTGCCACAGCAAAGTATAAACTTTCACTGGACTTCATCTTTTTCCTCCTGTAGATTAAATAAGTGCCTTGGGTTAGATGATCTTTCTGTCTCCTTCTAAATCTCTAGTCTATTCAGCAAATTATTGATTAAGTGATTTAGAGTTGCGTGGGGTACCCAGTGACTAGGTTGGATCTAAGTCTGAAAGACAAGAGTCTAGCATATCTTACATACCCTTGGAACTGAAGTTCCAAGTGAGTAGGACCAGCCCGGTGACTGGGTTGGATTTAAGTCTGAAAGTCTGAAAGACAAGAGTCTAGCATACCCTACATGTCCTTGGAACTGAAGTTCCAAGTGAATAGGACCAGCAATATGGTTGACCTTATGATTTTCCCTGCCTGGAGGCTGGAATGAACTCAGATTCTGATATGGACATCAGCCTGCATAGAGGGCACTAGTCCATTTTTCATAGCATCATTTATCAAGAAGTATAAGGGATTTTAGATGTTATTTCACAGATACAGGAACTGCAGTCTATAGAAGTGGGATTAGTAAGCATCATGGGTGGAATCTGAAGTCAGTTGCTTTGTCTCTGGAGCAAGTACTTTTTCTGAATTGTGCCTTACTTAGAGTACTCTCCACATAGTTCATGCTCTAACAAAACTGCACTATTCACAGAATCATAGAATTTTAAAGCATAAAAGGACCTCAGTAACCATCTAATCCAACCCACAGGACAACACATTCCCACAATAACATAGATAACAAGTAATCATTGGCTTCTGCTTGAAACTTTCAAGAAGGCAGAACCCACAAACTCTTGAGGAAGTTTATTCTACTTCGGGACAGCTCTTATTTTTTAATCAAACCTTTGTGACTTCTATTCATTGGCCCTGGTTCTGCCCTCTACAGTCAAAACAGAACAAGGATAGCCCTTTCTTGATGTAATAATCCTTCAATATTTAGAGAGCAATATCATATACCACCTAAGTCTTCTCTTCTCCAGGCAAAACATTCCCATTGCTTTCAAGTGATTCTCACATGATATGAACTGGAAGTCCTATACTATCTTGTTTTGTTCTGAAGAGGTTTCAACTAAACAATAGCCCTCTTAAATCAGGGTGCCCAACATCAATTACAGTACTCTAGTACTGTAGTGCCTGGCAAGGGCAGAATATAGTGGGATCATCCTCTCTATTCCTGGGAGTTGAGTGTTTCTTAATGAATCCCAAGATCAGGGTAAAGTAACATACCCACAGTCACACAACTAGTAAGTGTTTAAGGTCAAATTTGCACTCAGGTTCTCCTAACTTCAGGGTCAATGCTCTGTTTACTATACCCCTCCCTAGATCTTTTTTTTTTAAAACAATTGTCCTCAAACCTACACTCATTTTCCCTGCCATCTTGAACTTTTAAAGTGAATTTTTTTTAACTCAAGCATAAGACTTCCCATTTATCTCTATAGAATTTCATCTTTTGGATTCAGTTCAATGTTCTAGACTATCAAGAATCTTTAGATTCTGATTTCATCATCAAGTGTGTTAGCTATGCCTCCCAGTTCAACATCTTTAAACCTGATGAACTTGAGCATTCCATCAATCCAAATCATTGATAAAAATGCTAAATGATGGAGAATTGATCCCTGAGGTACTCTAGAGACTTCCTCCTATGTTAATACTGAATCATTAACAACTTTAAGTTCAGCCATGCAACTGGTTCTGAATCCTTCTAATTATATTATTGCCTAAACAATCTCACCATCTTCCTCACAGGAAATAGTCTGAGATATTTTCTGAAAGATTTGCTTCAAATTTAGGTTATGGTAAACTGTAGACACAACATTCCTTTCATCTCCAAGTTTAGTAATCTTATCAAAGAAGGAAATGAGGTTAGTCTAGCATGACCTGTTCTTGTTTGTCCTCCCTGCCCCCTCACTATGCCCTTGTTTTTCTATTTCTTTATCTTTGTTTTTACTGTTATCTCTTGTTGGGGTGTCCCTTTACCTGCTAAATTCCTACCTATTCTTTAAAATTCAACTCAAAGTCCTTCTCTTCCAAGAAACCTCTCCTGATCACTCTTTTTTTTTAGGGTTTTTTCCCTTAAGGCAATGGAGTTAAGTGACTAGTCCAAGTTCACACAGCTAGGTTATTATTAATCGTCTGAAGCCAAATTTGAATTCAGAACCTCCTGACTCCAGAGCCAGTGCTCTATTCATTGTGCTAACTAGCTGCCCCCTCTCCTGATCTCTTAATAATGACCTTTAACTTTTGATCTCATATCGTTTTTGTTTTGCAGTTCCTTAAAAAATAATTTAAGCTATTTGATGTCTTTGGGGGAATGTTCAGAAAAATAATTATAGAGATAGTTTGAGGATCTGACTGGAAGAAATGAGGCAGTATGTGATTCCTTTCAGAACAAGAAGATGGTAGTCAAAAATAGAAGGAAGCAGTTATTATTTCTACTTACTGTCTGATAAATACTAGAGAAGGAAAGGACAAAGCTTTCCATTATTCTGTCAGTGCTGTGGTCCATAGGGTCACAAAGAGTCAAACAACTCCATATCAACAACATGCTAAGCACACTCCTGAGAGGAAGTTGCTATTATTATACTCATTACCCAACAACATCTTGACTAAGCCAAAGGTCTGACCTCAGAGAGGATGTTAGAGTTTGGATATGTTCTATTATAAAAGTCATCATCAGTCAATGGGTCAGAAGCAGCTAATCAGGCAGATAGATATACAATATAGAATGAGAGAAAGGGTAGGTATAGGATGGCAAAAATTTTAAGATCATCTCTTCATAGAATTATAGATTTAGAGTTAGATGACCTATCTCCTTCTAGTCCAACCTCTTCATTTATAGACAAGGAAATTGAGATCTAGCAAAATTAAGTGACTTGCCTAAGATTATACAAGGAATAAGAAGCAGAACCAGGATTTGAACCAAGTTCAACTCAGTCCAAATTGTTCAATTTGTAATTGAGGAAACTAAGTAAGTGACTTACCCAAGTTTATGCAGCGAGTAACTAGCACCAGCCAGAATTAAACTCCAAGACTATTGACTGCAAATTCTAAATTTTTCTCTATTTTCACTATTCCAGGGATAAGAAACACAGGAAAAGTCAGAGCAATAGAATTGTCACGGAGCACTGGCTGTATAAGCAGAGATCCTGATTTCAGATTTTGCTTTTGACATTCAAATTCATATTAAGTGCCTACTACAGTAGAATATATATAATATACATATATCAACAAGCCATAAATATATAAACAAGGATTAAAAGAGAGAAAATGCTTTAGGGGCTGAATGGGAAATGAATCAGTGGAGACAGAGTGCAGGCAAGCAAACCCACCAGGCTATTGCAATCATCCAGCTGATAAGGGTTTGTACTAGAGTGGGGGCAGTGTCAAAGGAAAGAAGGGTACATATCGGGGAGTTGTTGTAAAGAGTAAATCAGCAACATCTTAGATAAGGGGAGTGGGGATGTAGGGATGAGAGATAATGAGGAAACCATGAGAACTTCTAGTTTGGGAGTCTGGGGGACTGGGAAGATGGTGTTGTCCTCTACAATAATAGGGACGGTAGAAAGTAGAGAGGGTCCAGAGGGAAAGAAAATGAATTCTGTTTTGGACATGTTTCATTTCAGATGTCTACCGGATATCCAGTTTGAGATGGTAGAAAGGTA
Organism: Macrotis lagotis; assembly: GCF_037893015.1. Lineage (NCBI taxonomy): Eukaryota > Metazoa > Chordata > Mammalia > Peramelemorphia > Peramelidae > Macrotis > Macrotis lagotis. The sequence goes on from NC_133662.1 coordinate 34,801,936, forward strand.
ATTGGAGATGTGAGATTGGAGATCAGCAGAGAAGTTGGGACAAGAAAGGTAGAACTGAAAATCATCAGCAAATAGATGGTAATTAAACCCTGAGAATTGATTATGAAGCAATATAGAAAGAGAAGAGAAGAGAAGAGGACCCAGGGCAGAATCCTGAGAATCCTCTATCCTATAGATAGTGGACAAGATCTGGAGGAAGATCTAGCAAAGGAGAGAGGGAAGGAGTGGTAGGTAAGAAGTGTTATAGGAGAGAGTGATGTCCTAAAAACCTAGAGAGGAGAGAGTATGCAGGAGAGAGTGGTCTACAGTGACATCTACTAACCATGTGAAACTTGTATGAATCATTTTACCTCCTTGGAGCTTAATTTCCTCATCTACAAAATATAGGGGAGGAGAGGGGGAGAGATGATCAAGATGGACTCTGGGATCCCTTCCAGTTCAAGGGAAATGGTTCTCAAAATGTGGTCTGGAGATTGGATCTCTGAGATCCTTTCAAGGAGATGGCAAAGTCAAAACTAATTTCATAATAATATTAAGATATTTTAATTTCTTATCTCGGAAATATCAATAAATAGTATTGACATAAACAAAATCTTTGGAGACCTCTATAATTTTTTAAGAATGCAAAGGTGCTCTGAGACCAAAAAGTTTGAGAATCTGTTACAGGAAAATATTCTCACTGCATTTATGTGATGGGTAACAGTTGTCAAATAACAATATTACAATATGGATATTCCCAAGGTTAAAACCTTGGTTTTATTATGCTTAAATGCAGGTTGAGAGGTCAGAAAAAATAACTTTTAAAACCTGATTAGGATTCTAACAAAGCTCAGGTAGTTTTATTTTTTCTTTTTTTCACATCAAATTATAAATAATTTACACCCCCCCCCCCCATTTTCAAGCATTCCCCATGGACATACAATCCTCAATGAGCCAAAGCATCATGCAAAGCCAAATCATTTTATGAACCATTTATACTCCCCCATCCAAAAACACTCCCTCCATTTGTAGCGGAAACATCAAGCAAAGCAAAATTGCTTCATGTCTTTTCATGTTCCATCCCTCTTAATACACATTTTCTCTCTCCATCTCTATAGTACTCCAATTATAGCCCTGCAACCCTCCCCAATGAAAGTATCAGGTACACATGCCCTCTCTGACCTGTTAGCTCTCTATCCATAGCACTGTACCCTAAGGAAAGCTCACTTCCTTATCTATTTATGTCCAGCCCTTCTAAGTACACTCCCACCCTCTGTCCCTATTGTACTACAATCCCCTTAACTAAAGTATCTAGTAAAGTAAGTTCATTTCATGATTAAATTATGTATAGAACCTCTAAGCACTCTTCCAACCTCTGTCTCTATAGGAAATACTGCTTTCACAATCAACATTGCTTCCTGATTCATTTAGACCCATATCCTCTGAATACAATCCCTTCAACTATATTCAACCCTTTAATTATCCTAAGAGAAATAAAATTCTCCAGAGCTACAAGTGCTATCTTCCTTTGACTAGCATTTTTTCTCCTTTCTGTTTACCTTTTTTATACATCTCTTGAGTTTTGTATTTGAAGATTGAATTTTCTGTTCAATTCTGGCCTTTTTATCAGAAAATTTTGGAAGTCCTTTATTTCATTGAAAATTCATCTTTTTCCCTGATAGAATATGTTGAATATTGCAGAGTAGTAAATTCTTGGTTATAATCCAAAGTCCTTTGCCCTCTGAAATATCATATTCTTTAGTATTGAAGCTAAATCCTGGATAAATTTGATTCTGCCTTCTTTGTATTTAACTTGCTTTTTTTGGCTCCTGCAGTATTTTCTCTTTTAGTTGAGAATTCTGGAATTTGAATATGTTAATCCTTGGAGTTTTTATTTTGGGTCTTTTTCTGGAGTGTTTTGTGTGTTCTTTTAAACATTATATTGTCTTCTTAATCTAGTAAATTAGTATATATGGTAATATAGTATATATTATAAAATATAGTAATCTAGTACATTACTTATAAGTTTTCCATGATCATTTTCTGAAAGATAGTTTCCATGCTTTTTTTTTTACTTTTGGATAGACCAATAATGTATAAATGATCTCTTCTGGATCTATTTTCCAGGTTGATTGTTTTTTTCTAAAAGGTAATTTACTTCTTCAATTTTTCAGTCTTTTGATTTTGTTTGATGGAATCTTGGTGTCTCAGAGATTCATTAGTTTCTATTTGTTCATTTCTAATTTTGGGGGTTTTATCTTCTTCAGTTAGCTTTTGTGCTTCCTTTTCCAGTTGGTTAATTTTACTTTTTGATGAGTTTCATTCCCTTTCTACTTGGCCAATGTGATTCTTTGATGTGTTTCATTCCCTTTCCAGTTGGCTGATTTTATTTTTTGATGAGCTAATTCTTTTTCCAGTTGGTTGTTCAATTTTTCATAATTTTTCTGTATGGTTCTTATTTCCTTTTTTTCCATTTTTCTTCTTCCTTTCTTCTTTAGTTTTTTAAAATTGGTCTTTCAAGAGGTTTTGGATTTGAGCCCAATTCATTGCCTACCCATGTAGGTAATTTATAACTGCTCTCTTCTTCTTGAGATGGTATTTTTATCATCTCTATCTCAATAGTAGCTTTCTGATTAGAGCTCTTCTTGGCTTTTTTTGTTCATTTTGATAGTTGAGCTCTATCCCTGGAGTATAGGGAGTATAGTCTCAGTCTGGTCCCTGGCTTGTCACTTGCCAAGGTGTTGCCTATGCAGCCCAGGCATTGCCTGATCAGAGGTTTTTTTTTCTCCTTTATATCCAGGCTCTGCCTATGCAGTGGTTTGTTCTCAACCTAATCCTATCCATTGCCCCAGTGTTCCCAGGGCTCAGACTTTGTAGTTGGAACCTTCCCTACTAGCCTGCTATCTAGCTGAACCTGAACTGGGCTGCTGTCTTGTTGCTGGGACCTGGACTGTGCTGTGTTTAGAAGACTCCCACTGGCTTTCCCACTCTTCTACATAGTTGGGTTCTAGTTCCCCTTCACTAAAGATCTCCACTGAAGATCCTCCATGATATCTACAGTTGAGTACTATTTATGCTCTTTTTTGGGTGGGATTTGTAGCCCAAAGCTTAGTTAGTTTTCAATTATATTGGAGAGACAGAGAAATAATTTTTGGTCACATAACAATCTCATATATCCTTTTAGGACTTAAACAGAATCATAATCGCATACATTTTCTCTTTTTTTTTTGGTTTAGTTTTTTGCAAGGCAATGGGGTTAGGTAACTTTGCTCAAGGTCACACAGCTAGGTAATAATTGTCTGAGGCTGAATTTGAACTCAGGTACTGCTGACTCCAGGGCCAGTGCTCTATCTACTGCACCACCTAACTGCCCCAGTCACATACATTTTCAAAGAAAACAGACTCAGTTTAAAAGTCAGTTTTAGAATCCACAGGTCAGATAAATTTGCAAGATTTAGATTTACAATGCGTAATTTAGACAAAAATAGCCACAGGATCCAAGACAACTGGGGTCCTTCCATAAAGAAAGCAAGTTAAATTACTTTGAGAAGCCTGGCATCCCCTTTTGGCTTCTTAGCTCAGAAATATTTATGCCTTCAGCAAATTTTAATATCCCATGGGTCAGACATCAACCAGCTCACTTAATATTAACATCGCATGAGACAAATAAACTCCTAACTAGTGGTAGCAGCCCTGATCCCCCCCAAAATGAAGATTAATAAAAGGATATTTAAAAATTCTTATGACAAAGTGTTACTATAGAGTCATGATATGACTCTAAATCAAGATGTTATCTCTAATCCTCAAGAGGGCTTCTAGAAAATGGTGATAGAGTGGAGGCAGATAAAAGGATAGGTGCTGATATGGGCTACACCTGATTGATGCAACCTTAATTACTCATGGGTTAGCAGACCAAAAGAAACTACTCAAAGGGCTCTATGGGAACAGGAGCTTGATTAAGATTGTAGACATTCTAGTCCAAGGGAGGATCAGTCACTCCAGCATAAATGCTTAAGTAGAGCAGGTGAAGTGAAGTCCTTTTATTATTCAGGACTCAGAGCCATTTCTCCTTAAAATTTTGGTTAAATTTGACTTAATTTTAGCCTCACCTGACCAAAAACCTTTCCCATGGATTATGAAAATTTATTTGAAATCCTTAAGCATTTAAGCATCTTAGCTAAGAAGCAACTAAATATCTTAGATAAGAATCTTAGAAAAAGAATCTCAACTGTCCCTATTTGTCCATCCTCTTGTTATTGTCATTCACTCACTTCAGTCAGGTCTGTCTCCTCATGACCCCATTTCAGGTTTTCTTTTTCTTTTTGTTTTTTTAGGTTTTTTGCAAGGCAAATGGGGTTAAGTGGCTTGCCCAAGGCCACACAGCTAGGTAATTATTACGTGTCTGAAGCCGGATTTGAACCCAGGTACTCCTGACTCCAAGGCCGGTGCTTTATCCACTACGCCACCTAGCCAACCCCCATTTAAGGTTTTCTTATCAAAGATATTGGAATGGTTTGCAATTTCCTTTTTCAACTCATTTACAGATAAAGAAACTGAGGCAAACTGTGCTAAATGACTAGCTAGTGTCTGAAGCCACATTTGAACCTAGTAAGAGGAGTCTATTTACTCATGACACCACCTAGCTGCCTTAGTTTAATCTGTAATCAGATTCAGTTTACCTGTAGAGTTTGATGTCATCTATTTCATTAGGGGACATTTGAGATTATAATTCTTTAATTAAATTTGCTCAATTTTTATGACATTAAAGGAAGTTTGAGATTATGGATCTATCTATTTTTCTCTCTAACTTTTATAGCCTAAAAGAAATGTTTAACATTGCAATAGGTCAAGAAATTATTTCTCTATCAAAGCTGATGTAATTTTGCCTATAAGAAGCTTTTTCAGAATCCTGATGATTTTTCTTGTTTTCTCTGATAACTGAACCTATACTTGAACATAATAATAAAACTAGGTTTTTAACTTCTATAATTTCTGTATTGTGGTTAATATATAATTGGCCACAGTTACCACCAATGTATAACTGGTGTCAGGGAGAAGATATTTTTCCCCATAACACTATCTCCTCCTCTTTCATCTACCCAAAGATTTCCTTTTCATTTTTTAAACCCTCCCTCCTATATAAACCAAGAAAGGTTATGAAATAATATGAAATAATATGTACAGTTTGTTTATTGGTCATGTGAATTGTGTGTTCTAGATATGACTTCTGAGGAGACAGAAATAGATATGTCTAGCATTTCCTCCATGTGATCTCTTCTAAAAGAGACTTAAATTCTTCTATGAGGAGAGTTGAGTGACTTGCCTCTTGACCCTAATCTCAGGCACCATAACCTACATAGCAACATTTATCCTGTAGGTGTGGAGTATAATCCACAGATAGGGAGAAATAATTCCTGGTCACTTTTTTTTTCAAAAATAAATTATTTCTAATAAAACTTTGGATATTTAAAAAATAATCTGTCCTTATGATGTTTTGCTTATTTTGCCTCTGGAGCAGCTTAAAGTTGATAATACAAGGTGATATGTAAGTAGAGCATTCTACCTTAATTATCTGAGGTTAGGCCAGCTATCCATATTGAGCCATCCCAAAACTTCAATTCTAGGAGGTCCATCATCTTAAGTTGGGTTATACTTTTGATGGCCTTGAAAGAATTTAAATTGGGAGGACTTACACCTAAATTTGCATGGTTACTGTGCTTTTTTAATAGTATCTTTATTTTTTAAATATTTTTTGTTTTCCAATTATTTACAATAGTAGTTTCTACCTATCATTTTTTGGAATGCTTTCAATTTTATAATTTTCCCCCACCCTCCCTTCCCTCCCCCCCCCTCACAGAAAGCAGTCTGATAATCTTTACATTAAATAACTAGTGTTTGTTAAGCATTGTGCTGAGTTTAATCTACGTGAGACTGAGTGGCATGAGATTGTCAGTCTCTTCCAGAGTAATGATCTTATCAAAACTAGTTTGATTTCATTCCAACCTTCATTAGCATGAAAATATTAGTGCTGGACCTGGAGTCAGGAATCTCTAAGTTCAAATCTAGCTTCTGATACTAGCAAGTTGCTTATGTTAGATCTGCCTTGATTTCCTCAGCCATAAAATGAGGACAATATCACCTATTTCAGTGTCATATTAGAAAAGGACTCAGCACAGTGCTTAACAAACACTAGTTACTTAATAAATCTACGTTCCTTCTTTTCATTACCTGTCTACTAAAACCAATCCTTTACCTTCCCTTCAGTGGGGTCATCCCATTTACTTGGCTTCCTCCTCTAGAATACTTGGGATAGATCCTAGACTATTCTCCTCATGTGTTCAATCAGTAATTACCTTTCTGATATAAAAGTGGAACTAGCTTTCTTTCCAGTTTAGTGGCATCTTAGCTCCCAATATAGGATCTGGGAGGGTCCTCAGGGTCCATTATTAGAATTACAATTGTAACTCCCATGGTTTTTAAAGAAAAATAAAACAATTCCAATTAAAATTCAATCAATCCAACAAAGTATATAGAAACCTAAGACTTCTGGATTGAAGCACTTGTTCTGATATCTGCAACATGTCTGATCATTTGGTCAGTCATGTTTAACTCTTTGTGGTTTTCTTAGCAAAAATTCTGGAGTGGTTTGCCATTTTCTTCTCCAGCTCATTTTACAGATGAGGAAACTGAGACAAACAGAGTTAATGACTTTCTCAAAGTCACACAGCTAGTAATCATTTAAGGCTGGATTTTACTCAGGACTGCCCATCTCTAGGCCTAGCACTATCTTCACTGTACCACCTATCTGCCCAAATTCTTTCTGGAACCTTCATTTTGGGAAGAGGCCCAGACCACACTGCCCTCATTCTCCTGGCTGCATTCTCAACTTTCTGAACTTCAAAACCATAACCCTACTCCAAGTTTCTGTATGTCCCTATGCCTGATAGAGGGTCTGCCTGTCTCAAGTCTCTCTTCATCCAATCCCAGCCTCTATTTAGTCACTGAAGTGATTTTCCAGGTTTTGATTATTTCAATCTCCCTCTCCGCCACTTTTCCAATAGACAGTGACGCCCTTTAACCCCCAGGATCAAATACAAAGTATGTTGTTTATTTAAAGCCCTTCAATTTATAGCTTCCTGCTACCTTTCCATTCTTGCATCTTACTATTCAACACATACTTTCTTCCTGGCTCCTCCACAAATAAGACACTATCTCTTTGCTCTGGATATTTTCTAAGGTCATCCCAATGGTCTCCCTTTTAAAGTCTACCTATTGGGGCAGCTCAGTGGGGCAGTGGATAAAGCACCGGCCCTGGAGTCAGGAGTACCTGGGTTCAAATCTGACCTTAGACACTTAATAATTACCTAGCTGTGTGGCCTTGAGCAAGCCACTTAACCCCATTGCCTTGCAAAAAAAAAGTCTACCTATTGATTTCCCTGGTTTCCTCTATTAAATGTTTATGGATTAATTGATTGACTGAAGCTCTCCAAGACTCTCAGTAGGCAGTTCATTAACTCTTTATTAAAAAGTCCCTCTGTTATGGGCCTTGTCATAGTGCTATAGGAGAGATTGTTTCATATTTCCTATTGCCACATCAACAAAGTTCAAATGCAATGCCTCATCAATGCTTTTGCTCTGGAGCTTCTCCCTTGAACTACTCTTCCTTCTAAATCTAGCCTCACATGAAAGTTTACCCAGAAATCAAAAACACACCTCATAACTCTTGTCTCTCAGAAGATCTCCATCTTTAATATCAGGCTAAAACATGGTAAGAATAATGTCCTGGTTTTCTTCAGACACAGATAGCATTGTTTCCCTCCTGTTTCAGCGTTTTCCATGAGTCTAGTAAGGAACAAAACATCCTCATTTCTCCCTAATTGTAGATTCCCTTGGGGGCCACTGGATTGTTTCTATTCCTCTGAGGCTGCTAAACAGTAAACTGAGAGGGAAGATTTAGGAGACAAAGTCTTGCCATATATACCATCTTACCTTACCTTGAACTGAAACACATTAACATAAATGAGTTAATTATTCTGGTTATTTGCTATTTTAGTTCTAAGCATATAAAATCAAGGGCTTTTCCCTCTGTGAAAAAATCTCTGATCCACAGGAGGTACTCTGTGTGTGTTTGTGTGTGTGTGTGTGTGTGTGTGTGTGTGTGTGTGTGTGTGTGTGTGTGTATGTTAAAATGGGCAAGTCAGTGACTCCAGAGTTGGAAGGGACCATAATATTATTTATTCCATCTCATCTAAGGCTGATCCTAAAATATTAACTTCATCTTGTCACTTTGGGTAGAGGGCAAGGTCAGAAGAGATGAAAATAAAATCAATCCTCCTTACAACCTCCAAATTCTTTTCCTGATCATCAGTTTCTCCATCTGTAAAAGGAAGCTATCTCCTCCAAGGGTAGTTGTATAGAAAGAACTTTGTAAAAATTAAAGTACACAACTCAGAAAAATAAAACATTGCCTTAAAAGTTCTGTTCCCCAAAGGACCCTTGATCAATTCTGCTATGGAGCTAGAGAACCATAACATTGGTCAAGTTCCATTGCTAATCAATATCAAATCTCTCATAAAATAAAGACACAGCCCCTTACTAAAGAAGTTTGCCACTATCAAGAAGGATGTCCTGTGCAAAGTCCAAATGGAAGAAGGATTCTCTAATAAATGATGAGGTCATCCAGATGCTTATGTTTATGGAAGACATTATGCTGATTGCATTAAGCCTCAGAATACTCCACCAACGCCTTCTCAAAGACCTTCATAGTTGTTATAATTAAATTAATTATGATTCTATCCTGTTGTAAGATGCAACTAATTGCAGCTGATTTTATGATTATTATTATCTTTGGTCCCTGGTACAAAGAACAAAATAGCAGTGTGTCATTTTGAAGATACTCGTTATTCAAGAATATATCAAAATCATCTGCAAGTTCCAGCAAGCAGTCTGATTTGAACACTATTCAACACTGCAATGGTTTCTGTTATGTGTTCTTGTTCATTACCCCATCCAGGGCCTTTAGAATTGCTTTGTACTTTCTATGCAACCCTAGTGGAGCAAATCCAGAATATGGTAGTCCCAGAGCATCAAATGTAGAGCTATATCTAAGGGCTCTTTCCTAAGGTCAAATGATATCTGGTTTGGTGTTTCACCAGCAGGTGGGAAGGTCTCTCCCCAGAACTTTAATCTGAGAAGGGATGAAGAGAAGGGAAAAATATTGGACCAAGGCTGCCCTGAATCATGCTTGCACAAAATGGTGTTGAGACCATGAGAACTTGATCAAGTAAATCAAATAGCAGCATGCATCCAGGCTCCAGAGGAAACTGATGGGGAAAAAAATTATTTTTAATCTACTTTTGGGGGATGAGGGCAAAAAAGGAATAATTGGGAAATGAATATTTTCCATTTTTAAAAAAATCATGAAAGTCTTGAAACCAATTTGGTTACTGGACAGTGGCCAGAATTTAGCATGAATAATGAAGTTCTTATGCATTTTGTCCAATGATTTCCATTTTCCTCTTTCTACCTTATGAAAGGGCCATGGAGTAAAAATACATGTCCCCAGATAGAGATTTCAATTTGGCAGTTTGGGACAGGACATTTTGCCACTTGAAGAAATTTATAGCCATAGTCATTCAGTGGAGGATGAACTGTACCTTTGCCATTGTTCCAGACTTTTAAATTATAAATCACCAGGCAGACAAAATTAAGCTGTAATAGGCAGTACTTGTAAAAAGCCAATACATGCTTCAGCAAGTCCTATTGCAAAGCCCAAGGGTTCAAGTCTGATGACTTTAACCTTTTCCTAGTTTTTCACACCAGATATGTGCAGTTGCTCCTTCTTCCCTATAACCTTGCTTAACCAAAAATGAGGGTTTCTCTCCAAAGCCCTTTTCACAGCATTGCCAAAGAAGATTAGAACTAGATCATTAGATCTGGCAATTAAGATTTCTTTGGTAACTTTAGAGAAAGTACTTTTGATTGAATGGTGAGGTTGGAAGTCACACTGTAGAGAGTTAAGAATGAGAGAACAATCATCTGTGGTTAACTTCTCTGAAGGCTTTGACATGGGTCATTATCCTCTCATTTATGCTCTCTTCTTTCTAGGATACCAGTCTTTCTTGATTCTATCTGACTGCTCTTAGCAGTTACTTCCCCTTCCCTTCCCTTCCCTTCCCTTCCCTTCCCTTCCCTTCCCTTCCCTTCCCTTCCCTTCCCTCCCCTCCCCTCCCCTCCCCTTTCTTTCCTTTCACTTCCTTTTCCTTCTTCCTTTTCTTCCCTTCTTTCCTATTTTCTTCTATACCATTTTACTTGGTGTTACCATTAACTGCCATGGGTTTAATTATCACCTTTATGTTGAGTCCACTAAGTCTATGAAGGTCGTGTTTGTGGGAGAATTTACCCCAGATTATGGAGGGAATATTTTATAGCAACTGTTCTTATTATACCATCATAGTAAATATCTTTGATAAAATATTATTCAATGTACTGGTTTATTTTTTTCATCCAGAGAATTTTATTCTCAAATCAAGGTCAGCACATTAAAAAGGAATAATACATATCCAGGAAATACAAGGACTCCAAAAGCCTTCCTGGGTACTGTTTTTTCCTCAGGACCAGCATGTTAGGGAGCACTCAGCAAAACAAAACCAGAAAATAGGAGAATGAGAGTATGTTAAAAGGGTAATGAAATTATTACTTCAATCATCTGTTGGCAGAGAATTAAATGGATGATTCAGTTTTGTCTGTGTGTATGTGTGTGTATTTAAGTTTTCAAAGAGAAGAGCTTTTATTTCTCCTAGCAGCTCATCCTTTTCTAGTAAGAAAGGATTCAGGTCAATGCTTGAGGAAGAGGCTAAAAAGTCAGAGGATAAATTAACTCAGAACACTGAAGACTATTAAGTTTAAGTAAGCTATTTCAGCTTTTCCTCTAAAATATAAACATTGCACAGAATTTAACAGAATCAGTTATTAGAGTCTATGAGCCTAGTGTGTGATCAATTGCTAAAGTCAACATCAATGATTTCACCATTCAGTGACAAACTTAAATCCTTTGCATCTAATTTTTCAGTCTTTCCAAAAAGAAAAGTCCACTGTTAGGGCAGAGCAGATCAAATCTTCTGCTTCAAGCCCTTAACCAAAGGACTAATATCTTATAAATATCCTTTACATAATTTATGTGTCATAGGACAACAACAATCTCCACTTCCAACAGATATTCCCTGTTACTGCCTCTCTATTCTTGGCTAGAAAGGAACCAGGAAACAGGGGGTACTGAATCAGTGCCTTTATTCTAGAGTAGCAATGTTCTTTAAGAAGCTGTTAGCTCCAGCAATTAAGATGGAAAATAAGAATTTTTGTTTGTTTGTTTGGGGTTTTTTTAGGTTTTTGCAAGGGAAACGGAGTTAAGTGGCTTGCCCAAGGCACACAGCAAGGTAATTATTAAGTTTCTGAGGTCACATTTGAACTCAGGTCCTCCTGACTTCAGGGCCGGTGCTCTATCCACTGCGCCACCTAGCTGCCCCATAAGAATGTTTTTTAATCAAAGAAAAGAATCTTCAAACAAATATTTATCTTGGATAAACATGCAGAACAAAGTCTTCCAGATTTTATTTCTTCTGTCCCTGCAATCTAGTTCTATAGATCAGTAATTATCTATGATCTACTCTGATAAGTTATTTAGACCAACTTTGGGACATTACTGAATAGGTCTTCCTGCATTAGAAAGATTCAAGTTTTGCTACAAAATTTTAAAGAAATCATCAGGGGCAGCTAGATGGCGCAGTGGATAGAACACTAGCCCTAAAGTCAGGAGGACCTGAATTCAAATGTGACCTAAGACACTTAATAATTGCCTAGATGTGTGACTTTGGGCAAGTCAATCTTAACCCTAGTGCCTTAACTAAATAAAATTTTGAAAAAAAGAAATGATCATCTTTTCTATGTCAAGTGCAAGGTGAATGAGAAGAAAGAAAAGTTAATGATACTAGGGAAAGCAATGTTGATTACATGAAAATGGAGCTTTAGAACTCTGTAGGAGTCAATACATTCATATCCCTTGGGTTGAGATTTTGGGTCCATGGAGACTGCTTCTTTATTCCATCACTGGAAAGTCCATATTAGGTGACTAGAAGGCTGCTGAGTCTTTTGCAGTTTTAGTAGCCTGAACCTGAACAAGTGCCACTGGTGACAGCTTCTGATTACCTCCGTAGGATTGGACACTGAAACCTGAGTCAGATTTCTGAACAGTTCTTGATCCAAAAAAGGCTTCATTTTTCAGATAAGGGTTTGTCTCTATCTAGGGCAGCTAGGTGGTGCAGTGGATAGAGTACTGGCCTTGGGATCAGGAGGACAGGAGCTCAAGTCTGGCCTCAGACACTTTACACTAACTAGCTGTGAGTCCTTGGATATGTCATTTAACCCTGATTGCCTCACATCTAGGGTCATCTTCAGTCATCCTGCTTCATATCTGGTTGCTGGACCCAGATGACTCTGGAGGAGAAAGTGAGGCTGGTGACTTAGCACAATACCCCCTCACTCAAATCCAATTATGTAAGAAGTAGAAAATCCATGAGAAAAACAGCCTCTGGGCTTTTGCTTGGGAGAAGATTGGGATATGCTATTTGGAGTGGATTGGGCTGAAGCAGTCAATAGTCTTTTGTCATTTCTCCACTTTTTAACTTCAATTTATGGACTGCTACGTGGTGGTACTTAGTTTCTTCTGGAATTGAGGGAGTATATTCCACATCTTTCAACCCTGCCTACTGCAAACTGCTGGATGCTCTCTTGTGTCTTTTCAAGAGCTTCCTCCTCTTCTTCTTCACCTATAGGCCTTCTGCACATAATGGTTGATTTTTTTTTAATGGAAAGCACAATGAAGGGGGCTCTGTCTGAAGCCAGAGGTGAACTCAACTCTTCCTGATTCTTAGTACTGTCCTCTTACTCACCATGCCACTTAGCGGTTATAGTAAAGGTCCCCTTCTCTTCTGTCCCATAATGGAATTCTCATGTCGTCTATCAGTAACCTCCTACAAAGTTGTCTCTAGAATCTGAGGTGGCAATCTTCCCACTAGTATAACTGAAGTTTAGGAAAGTAGACTTAGAAAGGATGCTTCATGAATGTTTGGACTAAGATTGTTTTTGAATTCAGAGATATGAAAGCTGTGTCTTCTCCCTCTCCTATAAATGTCCATCACATTCATTCCCAAATTCACAAAATCATAGAATTGAAGAATTTCAGGGTTGGAAGGGATTTCAATGTCCAATTGCTACTTTAAAACAATCTGTACCACCTAGCAAGTGGTCATCTGATTTCTATGTGATTATCTTTTTTTTTTTAGGTTTTTGCAAGGCAAATAGGGTTAAGTGGCTTGCCCAAGGCCACATAGCTAGGTAATTATTAAGTATCTGAGGTCGAATTTGAACTCAGGTCCTCCTGACTCCAGGACTAGTGCTCTATCCACTGCACCACTTAGTCACCCCCAATTATCTTCAATAGGGAGGGAACCCCATTATCTCCCCAAGCTTGTTCCACTTTTGGACAGTTCTAATTGTTAGGAAGTTTATCTTATTAAGCTCTTACCAATCTTAAATTTACCTCTTATATACATATCATCTACATGGATTTAGAACTGGAAAAGACCCAGAGACCATCTAATACAACCTTCTCATTTTTATAAATAAGGAAACTAAGAGCTAAAGAATTTAAGTAATTTGACCAACATCACAAAAATAATAAGTGGCAGAGCCAGGATTTGAACCCAGGTGCTACCTCCAAATTCTATGTCCTTTCCCTTTTCATCCATTGCTCCCAGTTCTGCTTTCTCAAGTCACACAAAACTGAATCTAATCCCTTTCCTACATGTCAGCCATTCTCTGTTCATTGATTATTTTAAAAATATTAAACTATTCTAGTTTAAAATCAAATAATATTTTAATTATCCCTACCAATCTACAATTTAATCTTGTACATGAAATAGTGTTTAAGCCTTTCTCATTTTAGCCATCTTGTTAATATTGTTGACTATCTAATGAAAAATCATCTTTTGGCTACTTTTGAGTAACAAGAATAAAGGTTTACTAATCTATGCAGAAGGTATAATAATAATAATGACTAGCATTTATATAGCACTTTGTTTACAAAGCAATGTACAAATTTCATATCATTCATCTTCACAATATCCTTATTTTATCATCACACACTAAACACCTTCCTAATTAATACCTTAATAGTTTATGTACAGATATACATGGTTTAAAAAAATTGTTTCCAGGGGCAGCTAGGTGGTACTGTGAATAGAGCACCGACACTGGAGTCTGGAAGACCGGAGTTCAAATGTCATCTCAGACACTTAATAATTATCTAGCTGTGTGGCTACTCACACAGCCTGATCCCAATGCTGATCAGCTCAAAAGCTTTAACCTGTTCCATTTTTCTGACCTGGAATAGTTTGCCCCTTATTAAGCAGCCTGGTGGACCTCCCCCCCACCATACTAATACTAAACTTAGTGATAATACCTGTACTCAATTTGGGTTTCAGCTCTACTCCAACTCTATTCTCAAGAGTAGTAGTGATGATAGGTATGTGTCCTCATTCCAAACCTGATCGGTTTAATAGGATGTACAGAACTAAAATTCCTAAGAGAATCTCTCCATTATAAGTCATGACCTTTTAGTATACTTCTAACTATGATTGTTCTAGCCCCAACTGCCTGAAAACTAATTATATCACACTGTATCCTCTCCCATAGTTCTCCAGTAGCCTTGAGAGGGTTTGGGGGCATCTAAACTAGACTCTGTCATTGACTACAGCCCCCACAGATAGGGAAGGGGAAGAACTGACTTCCCTTCTATCTCTCCTCATAGGACCCTTGGTCCCAAGAACAAGACTTGGGATTTGATTTGATCTTGTTTGCCCTTTTCAGTTCTAGGCAGATTTGTGCCATGGTGACTTGGAGGCAGGATTCTAAACCAGTTGCCAGAAATCTATGAGGGAGAGGTGGAAGGGAAATTAGTGGTTCCCTCACCTATCTCAGTTTATGACACCTGGACTGTGAATGAACAAAATGTACAAATTCCTTGAATACCTCCAGAGTAAGTGAAAAACTGTTCCAAACTAATAGTTTTAAAGATGAAGTTCTACCTCCCTAGACAATGGGAAAAAGGTTGTTTCTTCACTCATGATGGTGAGATACAAAATGTCTTTACCCTGAAGTGGCTCCCTGCCAGCACCCACACCTCTATTTTGGCATGTGTAGCTGAGCCCTCTTACAGTCAATAAAATGAACAAAGTACTGATCTTTAAATTTATATTACATGCCAAAACTAAAAAAGAAATAAAACAATACTAGGTAGAATTTTAGGCAATTGCATATTACCCTATTCTTGAAGCATCTAAATTGTACAGTGGATTAAATGATGAGTCTGGTGTGAGGAAGACTTGAGTTCCAGCCTCAGACACTTAGTAGCTGTGTAACCCTGGACAAGTCACTTCATTTCTGTTTGCCTCCTCTATAAACTGGGGATCATTATTTCTACTTCCCAGAGTTGTGAAGATCAGATGAGATCATTGTGAAGCAATGACTGACACACTGTAAGCACCTTGCAAATATTCGCTATTACTATTACCATTTTCCCCTTTAGGAAGTATAAGGTTATACCACAAAAATAGCATAATCAACTCCATGTCTCAGTTTCTCTGCCTGTAAAATAAGTAATAACTTCTGCTACTTTCCTACCTACTCTGCCCTGCTAAGATCAAATCTGTGATATAGTTTTCAATTCTGGGTGCTACAATTTAAGAAAGACATTAATAAAGACATCCAGGATTGTCAAGGGCTTTGAAATTCTTACCAAATAATCTTTGACAGAAGGATTAAAATGTATATTCATCAATAGTCTGTCAATAAGTGTCTATAGTACATGACATGCACTGTGCCTGGAGAGATTTCTTTGAGAATTTGAAAGACAGCTATTGAGAAAGCAGTATTAGGCAGGGTAGATTAGAAGCAATTGGTAAAAGATACAGAGAGGCAGATTTAGACTTGATGAAAAGAAAAATCACCTGATGATTAGCACCATCCCAAGATGTAATGGGCTATCTAGATAAGTAATGAGTACCCTCTCCCTGGAGGTGTTCAAGTCAAAAGACTGGATTTCCATTTATTGAGTATGATGTACAAGAAAATCTTTTGGTCTATATTGAGGCAGATGGTCTCAGAAGTCCCTTCCAATTCTGAAATTTCAATGATATCTCACCAAAAAAGGCTACAAAGTTCAGTGAATTAATGTTTGTATGTTTTAGAGTTTCTTGGAAGAGTGACACTATGGAAAAACAAAGTAGTTGTGCTATAAAAAGTGTTGGTATGATATGTATCCCACACAAAATAGAAAAAAATATTTAGACACAGAGTAGGAGGGGGGAAATGATACACACTCTATCTCGCCTTTGTTTTTCTAAAACTTAGTGTACTGCTTGAGTCCTTTGCTTTACTCCACCTTGTCATAATCCCTTGCCAGGGTTTTGTGGATACATGTCAAACAAAGCTGCTTGGGAAAGCATGACTTAATAGGGACAGAGACCTGTGCTTCCACTGATATGGATCTCCCAGGGAGATAATTCCGACTAGATATATAAGGTGGCATTATTTTGGGAGGGTAGGTTGCTTTTGTTTTGTTTTTTAAATTAGCATTTTCTCCGTAAATCAATGTTGTTAAAGATTTGCCCAGAACAATTAGAAAACAAGTGACTCATCCAGGGTTACAAAGACAGTATATCAAGAGGTATTTGAAGCAAATTTTTCTGGTTCCAAGGCCAGATCTCTAGCTACTATGCTGTATTACATCAATTGAGCTTTTCCTTGATTTTTCTTTATTTTTATTTTTATTTTTTTTAGGTTTTTGCAAGGCAAATGGGGTTAAGTTGGCTTGCCCAAGGCCACACAGCTAGGTAATTAAGTGTCTGAGGCCGAATTTGAACTCAGGTACTCCTGACTTCAGGGCTGGTGCTCTATACACTGCACTACCTAGTTGCCCCATTCCTTTATTTTTCAATTCACAGAATACAATACAATAAAAAAAGATTGTACATGAAACTGTAAATCTATCATATATATTTTCCCCTTATCAAGAGTTTCTGGATTTAAATGTATATATATATATATATGTGTGTGTGTGTGTGTGTGTGTGTGTGTATGTATATATGTATATATATGTGTGTGTGTGTATGTATATATATATATGTATATATATATATATATATATATATATATATATCATCCTAGTTATCTCAAGTTTCCCTTCTCATCTCTTCCTAGAGTGCTATCTCATATCATAAATATTTGTTTAGAGAGGGAAAAAAATCAGCACAATTGATCAATACACTGAAAAAGTACAGAAGCATGTATTACATGGAACACCTATGGACTTCCTATTTTCCCAAATTAGTGTCTGACTCAATAGGGATAGAGACTGAACTTGTGACTTCACTGATACACGGAACTCCTGAGTGAGGTTAATTGCTGCTACGAATAAAAACATTGCCTATGTTACCCTAACTGTGTTGTTTAATATCTCCTTGCTCTGGATATTATTAAAATTATCTGTTCTATTGAGTGCTGATTGATCTTTATAACTTTGTTAATTTGCTTTTGATTTTTTCATAGATAATCAATGTTCTCTCTAAACTGCTCAATACATAGTCATGCAGTGAGTGAGATGGCTTCAACACACTGAACTGTGACCAGGCAGCTGAAATTTTCTTCTGAAAATATTGTTGCTTCTAAGTCACTCTTTACACAGCTGTTTTTGCTTTCTTTTTTCTCTCTCATATTTGAATTGGTTTATCAGTTAGATTGGTCCAGTTAGATCATGTGATTTGACATGCCAAAAGACTTCTAAACATGAAATAGTCAACTTTCCTATTTTCAAAGGAATGGGAAAGTGATGGTGACTTGCATCAACTAGCTGTAAAACTTGAATTTATCTGAGATAGGCATAAAGCCTCATATGAAGGTGATATCACTGTCAGGAAAGGAAAATCAACCACATAGTGACTAATGATATAAATACTCTGAGGAAATTGTATTGTATTGTTATAAATAATGATACAATAAATTTTATTGTATCATTCAATTAATAAATAAAATCAAGAATATGGAGATTTTCAGTTTTCTTTGGAAAAAGCTGTATTATATATATATATATATATATATTATATATATATATAAAACAAAAAACTAAAAAATATTTTAAAGTACCCTGTAGTCATCAGGTCATGTAAAAAATTTATGTTCAGAGTAATAGCAAATTCACCAACACAATATAGAATAATATATGCTGTTGTTTTTTTCCCATCTACATTGTTGTAGCTCCTGTGTGTATTGTTTTCTTGACTCCATTTACTTCTATATTAGTTCAAATAGACTTTTCCATTCATCACAAACATCATTTCTTAAAGTACATTAATATTTCATTACATTAATGTACTTCAATTTGTTTGGCTCTTTCCCACTGGAAGGGTATCTACTTCATTTCTAATTCTTAGTTATCACAGAGGGTGTCTGCTCTGAATGTTTTCTTGAAAATAGGGACTTTCTTTTCATCAATGGATTTCTTTAAGTATAAATACAGCAGTGGAGTCTCTGAGTCAAAGAATATGGACATTCTAGTCACATTATTCGCAAAATTCCAAATTACTTTCAAGAATGGATATACCATTTCATAGCTCCACCAACAATGTATCAGTGCTCCTATCATTCTACAACCCCTCCCACATTGACTATTGCTAATTTTTGTCATTTCCCCCACTTTGTAGGGTATAGGGGAAAATCTCAGGTTTGTTTTTACTTGCATTTTTATTAGTAGTAGTAATTTAGAACATTCTTTCATGTGATTATGAATCTTTTGCAATTCTTTTAAGAACTGCTTGTTCATATCCTTTGACTCCTTATTTATTATGAAATGACATATATGTATGTGTGTGTTTATACATACACACATACATATAATCTTAGCACGTTACCTGGTACATGGAAGGCATTTAATAAATGTTAACTGATTGAAATGATTATAATTATTTATACATCTTGGATATCAAACCCTTATCAGAGAAATTTGATACAAAGTATTTTTCTCCATTGACTACTTCCCTTCTTATATTAAGTTCAGTAATTTTATCTTTGTAAAAGCTTCTAGTTGCATTTGTCTTTTGTTTGGTAAAGAGTATATCTGCCCATAGCAGGAAGAGATAGATGATCAGTTTCCTTTTAATTATTTTATACTATGATTTTTAATAATAATAAATATCTATTTGGATAAAAATCCATTTGGAAGATACTATGGAATTTGATTTGAAATGTTGGTTCTAAAGCCTAACTTTTGTCAGACTTCATTTCAGTTTATCTCATAATATTTACCAAATAGTTTTTTCCTAGTTAATTTATATTTTTCACTTTGTCAAGCATTAAGGTATTGAGTTCTATTGTTTCTGAGTGCCTTTGTCTAGTCTATTCCAGTAATCTATTTTGTTGTAATTTTTAAAAAAATATTAATTTAATAATTTAAGTTATTAAAACATAAAATTAGTAAATTAGTAACAATTAAAAATTAGTAAATTAGTAACATTCTTTTTTTTTAGTTTTTTGCAAGGCAATGGGGTTAAGTGTCTTGCCCAAGGCCACATAGCTAGGTAATTATTAAGTATCTGAGGTCACATTTGAACTCAGGTACTTCTGACTCCAGGGCCAGTGCTCTATCTACTGTGCCACCTAGCCGCCCCATAAAATTCTTTTTTTTTTTAAATTTTGAACTTCAAATTCTCTTCCTCCCTTCCATCTCTCCTCCACTTATTGGGAAGGAAATATATTTTTTATATTGGTCATGTTGCCAAAATAAAGTAAAAAATATATACTTCAATTTGTCCATCAGTTCTTTTGTTGGAGTTGGATAGCATTTTTCATCCTGAGTCCTTTGGAACTATCCTGAATTATTGTAATGTAGCTAAGTCTTTTATAGTTGATTATCCTTATAATATTGCTTTTACTGTATATAATGATTTTCTGGTTATGGTCATTTCACTCTGAATTAATTCATATAGGTTCTTCCTAGATTTTTCTGAAACCATCTTAGGTATGTATCATTTCATATAGCAAATAGTATTCTATCACAATCATATGTTTATTTAGTCATTTCTCAATTGATTGGAATCCTCTTAATTTCTAATTCTTTGCCATTGCATAAATATTGCTAAAATATTTTTTGTACATATGGGTCTTTGATCTCTTGGGATACAGACTAATAGTGGTAATACTAAGTCAAAGGGTATGAATGGTTTGATTACCCTTTGGGCATGATATTATCATTGCAGAAACAAGCAGGGAGTGTGATCAGAGATTACAGTTGCCATAAACAATATTGCCATATCAACAGAAATATTTCCCCTTTAAAATTCAACTTTCATAAAGCTATTTAGTCCTGTGACTATATCCTGATATGCCAATTAAACATAATGTTCATTGGGGAGGACTCTTAAGGAACTTCTCATTGTTTATGTATAATAAATTGTTTCGCAAAGTTTTATTGATGCTTCTTTGTGTGGGAGGAGTGGGGGAGATGAGAATCTGATTAATAGAATTCAGTTAATTCTGTCACACTGATCAAACATTTATTAATTTTTAAACTATATTTTATTTTTAACATCCTTATTTTTAAAAAATGTCTGAGTTCCAAATGTACTCCCTCATTTCCAACTCTCCTTCATCCATTGAGAATTCAAGAAATATGATATCAATTATACATGTAAAATCATGAAAAAATATTACCATATTAGTCATTTTGAAAAAAAGCAAGAGAAATTAAGTGAAAAAATATGTTTCAATCTACATTTAGATTCTATCAGTTCTCTCTCAGGAGGTGGATAGCACAGATTATCCTAAATCCTTAAGAACTGTCTTAAACCATTGAAATGATTATTACAGCTAAGTCATTTGTAGTTGATCATCTTACAATATTTCTGTTACTATGTACAATATTCTAATTCTGATCACTTCACTTTGCATCAGTTGATATAAGTTTTCCCAGATTTTGTGTGTTTATGTAATTTTTTAATAATTTATTTTTCCAACTATATGTATTGACAATTTTAAATATTTTCTTTTTTAAAAATCTTGAGTTCCAAATCATATTCCTCCCTCTCCCCCTTTCCCCTCCTTGAGAAGTAAACAATTTGCTGTAAATTATACATATTAGAAAATACAAATAAAAAAATGAAATAAGGTTTAAAAAGTAAGTTTCTATCTGCATTCAGGCTCCATGAATTCATTTTCTGGAGGTGGATACCATTTTTTTTAATCATAGGTCCTTTGTAATTATCTCAGAATATTTTTTTTCTGAGAATGGCTAAGTCATTCACAGTTGATCATCATACAATATAGCTCTTACATTTGTACAACATTCCCCTACTTCTTCTCACTTCACTTTGCACCAGGTTCATACAGATTTTGCCATTTATTCCCCTGAAACCACCCTCCACATAATTTCTTATAGCAAATAATACTACATCACAATTATATATATATATATATATATATATATATATAAACATTTATACATATATACATACATATAGATCCTTTTACTTTTTAATTTCTTTGGGATACAGATGTAGTGGTGATATAGCTGGATCAGAGGGTATGCATAATTTTGTAGTCTTTTTCTGTATCGTTTAAATTGTTCAATTGTTCAATTGTTCTCCAGAATGTTTGGGCCAATTCACACCACCACCAACACTGCATCAGTGCCCCTGCTTGGTTATAACCTCTTTCCTAATCCACAGATCTGACAGGTAAGATTTTCCATTTTAATTTGCTTATTATATCACCTATTATGTGGAAATCATTTGCCTATGTTTACTTTATCTTAGTATATACAATGCAATATGTTTATCTATGCCTGGTTTTATCAAATTGCTCTCCAGTTTTCCCAGGAATTTTTGACAAATAGTGGATTCCTGCTCCAAAAGTTTGGATCTTTGGGTTTATCAAACACTAGCTTACTGTGGCTATTTACTATTGTGTGTTATATAATGTATTCCACCAATTCACCACTCTCTTAGCATCAAATTGCTTTGATGATCACTACTTTGTAATATAGTTTAAATCTGGTCCTGCTGGGCTTCCTCCTTCAGTTTTT